>NC_079164.1:88975243-89077743 GCF_947568905.1 Ostrea edulis | reverse complement strand
CTTCATGGTGACGAAGCAGAAAATATACCGAGAGGCCCTGAGGGATTTCCTAAACCCTCCGCCAGTGGGGGTGCTGAATATGATACTTTGAGAAATGGGTTGGGGGTATATAGAGGAATTGTAGAAGGTTATCATGTGCGTAACGATGTAGAATTACGTGGAGTATTGACAGCCAGTCAAAAGTCTGTTTATTGAGGTATGGAGAATATTGTACATGATCTGAGCAGGATCCGTTAAAAACTACTGTACACATTTCTACAACTCTGATTACAAAATGCTACCTGTTGTTAAAAACTTTAATGGGCCTTTAGAGTTGTCCAAAATTGTTTGGATGCGAAGAGAAAATGAAGTACCATTTTTACCAAATGAGCAGAGTGATCTTGTTACGGAAAACTCTACTGTGCAATCGACTCTGTGTAACATTTCTACCCTTTCATTTATTATTGAATGTCTTATTGGCAGGTCAATTACTGCATATACATCACATAACAAGACAGCGTTCTCTGGAATGATTTAGGGGAGTGATTGTTGCTTAAAGTTCACTGTTGGTCAATATCACAGGTACCTGAAGTATGGACAATAGCTACATATCCTCCCTTCCCCCCCCCCCCCCCCTTCTGATTATTTTTGCGGCGATAATTTCTCCGCAATGTGTGGATTCCCTGTCTATCCCATCCCAATTTCGATTTATGTAATCGTTTCACGCTTTTTGCAAGCTTTCGAGATTGGCCTTCTACCGGTATAATAAAGTATAGCGGTCGCAGATATGTAGTTTTTTGTGAAAATATGCAATAGAGAGATACAGAGATATCAATAGTGGAACAAAGAATTTCATATTCCAAGACAAATTACCAGTTAAAAAAAACCTGATACACATTTCCCAAAATAGACGCACTACTTGTATATTTATCAAGATTCATACGCACATTGTTCCCAACTGCATCGCATTCATGAGTAAATGGCTCTGTCGAAGGCAAAATATATATAATTATACATGTATTTGAAAACCCGCGGACATATTGACGCTGCTTTTTGATGTCAGGACACTTCTATAGATTCCAGATCATTATAGAATGAGGTATAGAATGAGGTATAGAATGAGGTATAGTTTCTCAAGTAAAATTATTCCATAATTGTCATAATCTTGATCATGAAAGTCAATTGAGCGCTTTAAAGTAGGATTAGATTTCATTGACTCAACACTGCGAACGTCTTTTTATGCTTTGAAAAATTCCCTATATTATGTGAATGGTTTAATCTTTTGTGTCGCGTGATAATTGGCCCCCTTGGAAGTGGAAATATGCATCGGTTACCATGTTATTGCAGGAACATTTAGAAGAACTGAGGAATGAAGGTCTGAGCAGGACTCTTAAAAGCATGTACAACTTCAACATAGCTTGTTATTTAATCTAATTAAAATCAGACCTTTTCTACTCTTTCTGATACTGGAAAATTTCCAGCTTAGAGTAGAAAAGATTTGATTTTTAGTTTGAGCTAAAAAATAAAATGGTTTGTTGCACGAGCATGGATTCTGCTCACGCATATAAAATTGCCCCTGAAATTGCACTCCTGCACCGCAAATTGTATAGTATAGTCTTTTAAATTTAACGAGTTATTTCATCAGAATGATAACTCTATACTTCCACTTAATTATGTTGTGTGGATTATATGTAGATTTATCAGCATGATCATTTTGAACGTTTGAAAATGAAATAGAATTTAACAATCTGAAGGGGAAAAAAACATTTTAGTTAAAGCAGTCATCTGGATTATTAAAACGCAAGGGGATTTTATTGAAGAGTCCGGAATGATAATAAACGGAGTGTGTTAAGGAGAACTACTCTCACCCCTAATTGTATGAATGAAAAATTTCCGTTACACTTTAACAAGTGCAGAATGGCTCTGTATGTAGCTTTTGAACTTTGGAGTGTATATGTTGTTTTAATGTGTATATGTCTCTCTCTCTCTCTCTCTCTCTCTCTCTCTCTCTCTCTCTCTCCACATATACTAATCAACTATGTATACTTTTACATACAGTAAATTCAACTTCTAGATTTGTTGTATTGATATACAGATGACCGAGAATATTTAATTGCGCTGTAGGTGCAAGTTTATTGGACAAAGTACTTTATCCCCAGACTTGGCAGTTCTTTAACTTGCATGCAGTTCATTCTATCTAGAGAATAGTCCAGCGTGGTGTCATATATTGTGATCAAAGAAAAATAAAGTAGATTAAAGGAAATACGTCGGACCCAACACAAGTGTATCGGACTTTCGTAATTCTGGCTATCCGATACCCGAAATTTTATGTTCAAACAAAAGAAAAGGAAGAGAACAGAACATTTTAAGGAAATACAATATCGATAGGTCTGCTGCTTATGATGCACCCTTTATCTTTATCATTTATCAGGGGCATGTGACCATTAGTCCTTTCACATACTGACATTAATATACTTTACGATGCAAGATTAGGTGATTTGAAAAAAAAAGTTCAGGAATGTTGTCGTTTCAGAAAATAACAATTAACCGGGCAGAAAAGACGGTTCTGGAATGTTGTCATTTTAGACCTCGGTAATCCGAGGTTGATGTGAGGGTGGGTGATTCTAATTTGGTGAGGGTGGATAATTCTGCAGCGACAGCGGACAAGACACTTTCTGTTCACCGTCCTTAGAATATTGATATCACGGAGAGTCATTTTACAAGTTATCAGAGTTAAAATCTCAGACAGTGCTTAATGCTTTTTTTTCTTCAGGTTTTACAATCGTAGTTTAAATATAGCACGAATGGAACATTTAAGCACAAAAACTCTTTTGAATTGAGGTCTTCAATATCCTTTTCATAAAAAAGCCAAATTGGCAGACCCCACTTGAAGCAGTAGGGAGAACTCAAACTTTATTGACGTAAGAAAATTCGGTATTAATATAAGTCTCTCAAGTTAATTGTGACGTCACAGAGACATATGATTGAGCATTATATTTTGAACAATGGAGACTGACACGAATAGCAGCGACCTGGATATTCACCACACGCATTCAAGAAAAGAATGCAGTTCTTTTGTTACCGAACCTCTAAATTTGGCGTGATTTGCCAAAAATGTTACGGATTAGGAAACGAGAACTAAATTCAAAACTCCGTAAAATTCCATGAGATCATGATGTTCGGAACAACACGTCGAGCGAAAGTTTCTCGGAGTTACAAGTTCGTTTAATTTGTATGTACTCATGGGTAAATCCAATGACAAGCCCTTTGTAGGATACAAAGATGTAAATTAATTCGATCTTAACAAGATTTTAGATAAGACCAATGCAAATTAGCTTAGTTGTTTGTTTTTTTATCATGGTGAACTGATCATTTCTATTTTTAAAATGGATATGCACATTAGGTTTTTGAAGTGATAAGAAATATACATGTACTGAGATTTCAAGGTGAAAATGAGAAGTAACACGTACACAGATTTGAGGTTGTTTTGTTGGGGTGTTGTTTTTTTTTTTCATCATTGATCTAGTCATGTGTTTTAGAATAGCTCATAATTTGGCAATGAAGTCAACTGCGTATGCGTAATGTTTGTTCACTGATACCCTGTTTAAATACATCAAGGTCATATGCAGAAAGAGGGTTTTGATGTTCCTTGGAGAGTAACCCAAACAAATCGAAACGGGAATGGAATGGTCAATGTGACGTGTGTGCTGTGTGACGTCAAAAATCTCGTGATCGTCTGTTCTTACAAAATCAATGTTCCCATGACCCTTTACAGTTTGAAGTTTTATCTGTTTCATTAAACATTGATCAGTGTTGCAATGTTTCTACTATAAACAATATGGTTGCTATTCATTAACAGATGGCTGATACTGGGATAAAAGTATCATTATTACAGGATATAGATGATTAAAAAAATCGTTTTCGGACTAGAACAATAAATATCCAGCTTAAAAATGAACGAAGTGGATGACAATCAACCTTGTCGATAAAATCTAGTCTGAATTTGTTGGTCCTTGACAGATCAGTTAACCCGAGATCAATGCTGTTGGGTCACATGTTCCCTTTGAGGACTGTCGGGGGCAGTCTGTGGTAGGCACTGTTTGCCTCGCCACATCTAAAGTTTGGCCCCCTCTGAGTGTAACTGGGACACAGATTCAATACTTGTTGCAGTGTTTAAGTGCATTTTTTCCCAATAATTCATATGCTAATGCTTCATCAACATTTGAACCTCAATTCATGAAATAAAAAGAGGAAGCGAGAAGCAGTATATATGTGAAATCTAGAATGTAAGAAATCCTTCTGAGAATCAAGTTTTCATGAAGCCCGGGTATAATATGTCTACGTTAATATGGATTTTATTACAATCTGTTGTTAGTTGTGTGTCTTTGTGTGATGTACACAGCTGTCTTGTGAAATCGTGGGTATATAATTTAGTTTTGTTGTTGAATTTTGTCCCATTCCCAACTTTAGGAAACAGCCTCTTTCTCTCTGGATGAAGAAAACTGCGAAAATAAAAATGACTTCCGACACTCAGTACAAGTATATAAAATATCTTTAAAAGCTACAGGTACAGTTTATCATGTATGAGTATACGTGTAAGTCACACATGTATATACAGTATGTCTTGGCAAATACACGATTATATCATTGCATGTTTTCCTTGTCAAAGAAACAATTTATAATTTTTCATCGTTCAAGGTTGTCATGGATGTTTTCTGTTAGACATTGCAAAATTCATTTGACTTTGAAACTTCCGTATATTGAAACAATTCTTTGACAGAAATCTCATGTTTTAGTAAGCATGCATGGCAGTGTCGAAAGTGAATCAGCAACTTTGATTGTGAGTTATTGTTTTCACTTGTAAGTGCATTGAAGTTCTATGAGAAATGCGATACAACAGATGATATAGACTCTAGAGATTCTATCATGGCTTTAAAACACTCGGGTTCCCTTTCTCGGTAAGCGCTGAATCTAGTACAAATTACGTACAATGCGTGTCAGTATAGGACCCGAAGAGAAACATTTTACCAGAGATATTTATTTCCCCGCTTCTTTTTTTTTTAATTTATTGCTGTTCTAATTTCTATCTTATTAACTTCCGGAAGCTTTGGTGGTGATTTAAATTCAATTTTATGTATTTTGCATTGTGCAATATTTGTGTCAAATTGTTATGTCAAACATGCCGACAGAGACAACTCCTCATCACATATATGAAATATTGTCCAGGAATTTAAAACGCACCTTGATTTTGACCATATATTTAGAATCTCTAGTGTGATATAGAATATGAATAGACACAATTTTGTTAAAAACCTTTCATCTTTTTAAATGCAAATGTTGTCTGGGTGTAGCCAGCTTGATGACAAAATGTTACTTGTACAAGCTGAAACAGCTAAAAACTGGGCTACCATATACAACTTATGACAAGCAAAACTACTGCGGTTCGTAGGGAATTAAATATATGCTAAGCAAATAAAAATACAGACTAATAGTTTTCATGTAAAATATTCCTACCGATAACTCGCCAAGTTTTCAGATAGAACCATCGGCATATCAAACTCATTTATAATGTCAAAGAAACTGCATTTTTAAAACAAAACTTTCCTTTCAATGTCATCGTCTTTTATTCATAATGAATGTGCAAATTTATTTTTTATTCGATGGAATAAAAGAAAGGTAACATTACTTTAAAAAATTCATTTCATCTCCATGTTCCATCAGAGTTTTTTCTTCGTTATCTAATTATCCCTTGCAACCGAAAATAATTGCATCAAAATGATGCGATAAAAATACTGTATCATATAAGGAATTGGGGGAAGTTTATGGGTCTGATAAGGTATCTTATGAGACAGTTTGTAGGTGGAGAAAGAAATCTCGGACTGGCACAGAGTCCGTCAAAGATGCAGCAAAATCTGGCCGACCTGTGACTGTAACAGGAAAAGCAAATATCTCAAAAGTAAGGGAAATAATTGAAAGTGATGGCAGATACACGATTCGTCATATTGCCAAAGCTGTTGGCATATCGTTATCACGGGTGCATTTCATTTTGAAGCGTATTTTGAAAGTACGAAAGATTTCTGCCAGATGGATATCGCATATATTAACAGACGACCAAAAACGGGTACGAGTAAAAACCGCTAAGCAATTGCTCAAAATGTTTCCCAAATTCAATCAAAGACAATTTGCAAACATTGTTACTGGTGACGAAACATGGGTTCACTATTTCGAACCAGTAAGAAAAATCGGAAACAAAACATGGGTAACTAAACACGGTAGAAGGCTTGTAGTTGCCAAAAGAACCGTCAGCACAAAGATGGTTCTTAATTGCATATTCTTCTCATGTGGTGGTGTACCCGTACAAATTCTGGTGCCGAGGGGCAAAGTGTTACAGGTCGGTATTACCAAGATGTTATACTAAAAAAGCTCAAGAAATATTATCATAAACGACGCCCTGTGTCAGGATTTAGGCATGTTCGTCTACTTCATGATAATGATCCATCACATACATCTGAGCTTGTGAAGCAATTTTTGAAGTCGGAGAAGGTTACCGTCTTGCCACACCCACCATACTCTCCAGATCTAGCCCATGCGACTTTTTCCTTTTTTTCAAAACTTAAAAAGTTCTTATCTGGTCGTCGTTACCAGTCCCGACAAGCCCTTGACTCAGCCATCAGTCTGTGCCTCAGAGGTCTACCAAAATCAACGTACCGTGATGCATTTCAGAAATGGATTCAAAGATTGAAATTATGTATTTCAAATTACGGAGAATACTTTGAAAGGATATGTAATGTTCATTTCACTATCTGAGTCGAATGTTTTTGAGATATCGTACAATATGTGTAATATATTACATATCGAACAGCCCTCGTTTATATATATATATATATATATATATATATATATATATATATATATATATTGAATATCGTACTATGAGTAAAGTGTTTTTATATCGAGTGACGTCCTAAGGTGTGTAATGTTGCACATCCGGTTTGTCTAATTTGAAAAGAATACAACTTTCTAAAGTCTTTATCCTTGGCAAACCTAGGTAATACTACATAGTATATATGTCTGAAAGTGCATCGTGTTGAATGTAATTGTTATTCACCTAAATTTAAACACCACTCTATAAGTTCGTGGTCAGTATGTTTGCAGTTGCAATGGTAAACATTTGATATGATGCGCCTAGTAACTATACAGTTTGACGTCACGCAGACCCCCAGAGCGCTATCGACTGACTTTGTAAATCAGAGGGTAAATATTGAGAACGACCTTCTGCAGTACACGTATATAGGCTTGATGCGCTATTGATCAAATGTGCGTTAAATCCTGGCAGCTTTCCAGATCACAAGAATTGATGCATCAGTATTCAGTACACTAATATTTTGAATTCAAATTAAGATCCTGTCTTCATAAATTAATGATAATTTAAACAGATTTCAATCTGTTTGATATAGTCTCTATAACACGCGTCGATGTTAATTATAGACAATCTCTAGAAATGAAGCTTGAGTGTGATTCAAGCCCATATATATATACATGTATATAAAGCCGAGTTTCAAACATGATACAACGAAAATTGGAGAAAGGGCAGAATATGTTGTTGGACTTTTTTTCTACGATTTTTCTTTAAATCAGAGTAGTGTTGGTATCGGGGATATACCCATATTCTTTGATGATTTGATCACCACTTTCCACTCTCTAGACAAAAGAGCCGCACACTTACTACAGACATGGTGCTTACTATATTGTAGGTGGTGAAAACTTGATACGGTCGTACTTTTTGTGAAAAGAACCTTGGCATTTATAAGAATTTTTAAAAAAGATATATCGAATTACTACGTGAATCAATAAGAGAGAGAGAGAGCTTGAGCTTTTTAACTTGTCAATAATATTTTAATCTCTTCCTGAAAATTATTAATTAAATCATTTAAGAATTGTCAAAATTGTGATAATGGGCCCAATCATATTAAATACTTACTCTTTAGAGACTTAAAATAAAAAACACACCAAAAACCACATTAATTCATGTACACACAAGGTGTGACACTAACTCGATGACCGGCAAGCCACCCACTACCTTCAAACCACAGACATTCCACGGGTGTAACATTGCTTAATCCACATCCCATTTATTCACCCCGGTATGAATCTATCTATCTGTATATTAAATACGTATTATGATGATTATATTATATAATGGATAATTTTGCTAAATAAATGAAAATTACATATAGAGCCTAGCTGTGTGTTGTTTTATGGAGATGCCTTTTATCTAGGTCACACATTTCGTGACGTATTGGAATTCCCGTTCATGAATGAAGAGTCTCGTGATATTTAGTAGACTTTGACGTCACATATCATGTGCCACATTGGCAGGAATACTCCTTGAATCAACAGAACGTTTTACTATCTTTAGCTCTACATTGAAAGTAGGCTAAACTTGAAATCTGAATAAAGAAAAACTTATGAAAATCGCAGTCAGTGCGACAAGATTATATATATATATATATATATATATATATATATACACACCACATACTACTACTGATGTCAACAATTTATTCATTTAAAATTATGCATACATACGTGATAACGATGTCATAATCGAACCATTGTAGCTCTGATATTTTTTTTCTTTTTTATGGTAATGTCATTTTTTTAAAATGTTTAAATAACGCACATCTACAGTTGCATTATCTGAAACATTTCACTAACCATTCAAATAATGAATATTCATAAACAGCTATCAATAAAAAAGAACAACAAAAAACAAACCTGTATGTAAATACTCGGAAATAATTAAAAGTCAGCAATTTGCATGAATCACATTTACGCATGGCGTACCAATTGCGTAACGAATGCGCTTCACTTTTTTCATTCATGTATTTTTAAAAACCAAGTAGTGCGCATGCGTCTCCTTACTCTAGGAATCCCCTTTCTATTGCCGACGAAGGCTATTTCAACATATGATAGCTTGTATATATTGTAGGCGGGAACAAAGTTATCAAGTACCAAATAACAAACATCAGACAAGAGACCGGCTAAACTATACTTTCGCAAGATCTCCACAATATTTCCTAACTTCTATTTTTCTTCAATGATTATTTTTGTTTGTCAGTAGTTGCTAGCTATTTTTCCATGCTGGGTGTACAGCCCGGCCCGGGGACCTTTATGTCCATGGATAGGAATGGTGACACTCCAGATAACCAAATGCTCTTGTCCATTCTCCAACGGACCACTAGTGATAAAAAATATCAAACCAATAGGATGGACACCTCTAGAAATAGCGATAAACAGTCGAAGGGCTTATCATCCAACTCAGAGAGCATATTCCCCGATCATTTTTTCACTGATATTGAAAATGGACCGAGAGAAGCTTCAAATTCACAAATTGTGTACACTGGAAGTTTTCGAACCGAATCTGCCGGAAGTATGACAGAACCAGATCGCTTGGCAAATTCTTTTGAGGTAGAACGTTTGTTGATTGGAATATCAGAAAGTGCTGGACCGCTTTTTAATTCCAGCCAGGTGGACACGGCCCTTCCTGAAGACCTTGCATCAGTGGCACTCATGCAGACTGACACTCCCTTCTCTCGTGAACCTGTCGTCTGTAGTGCTGGACAAAACGCGCCATTTTCATCTTTACCTAGCAGAAGTTTTGATTACCCTACTACTAGTGCTCTTGATAGTGTATTTTCGGTACCTACCACTACAGACTCTCTTGTAATAGATTTACTAACACATGGACAGTACACTTCCGGACTTATCAACGCAACTTCGTCGGGACCAGTACGGCAAGATTCCCACATTGAAACCCCCCTGAGCACCGGTCATTTGTCCGACCAATTTTCGCCTGTGGAGGCAACTTCAGATTCTTCTTCCCAAAGTTTCTCTGACCACTTCCAATATACGCAGACTTCGTCATCCACTACTCATAAGTCGTTAAATTTACCACCCCCGGGACGTCCTGGCCGAAAACCCGGTCCCAATAGTAGCCGCACATATAAAAGACGGGAGGTTCCGAAGGATACCGAGGAATACCTTATCAAACGTGCCAAAAACAATATCGCCATCAGAAAATGTCGTGAAAAAGCTAAACGAAAACAAGAAGAGACTGACGAAAAAATGAAACAGTTAGAAAATGAAAATAAAGCACTACAAAAAGAAGTGGAGGATCTTCGAGCCGAGGTGAAGAGACTGAAAGGAAACCCGACGTAGAGAAAATTCACTGATCCCTGGACCGGGGGGGGGGGGGGGGGTGAGAGAAGTAGATATAAAACATGTGTTTGGTGCTATATAAGATTTTGTTGTATAATTGTGTGTATAACAGAATCTTATGTCTAAAAGAAGATGAGTGTGTGATTTTTGAAGGTGAGTGTTTACATGCATTATTTCCTAAAATTTTGTACTAGTATATGTGATGATCTATGACCATTTGATGTCATAGATGCAATTCATGTACTGGTTTGTATGCTTTGTATATAAATATTGCAATAGATACAAATAATATTTATAGTTAATTTATCATAGATGTTTAGTTCCTAGTGCATGTTTATTGATAGCATATTATTCTAATGAAAAAATCAATAAGGAAATCATGGAACTTATGTGGATATACATGTATTACACTTATTTAAAATCATTTAATAAAATGTTTGAGAGATTTGGATGAATTATTATGAAATTAAGAAGGTAATATGAGATGTTGTAAAACCTTGAAATTTTCTAAATGGATTGAAATATGCTTCTTGGAAGTTGCTAGGCATATCATTTTCCAATATAATTTTTTGTATATGATGAAGAGAACACCTCAGAATTTTGCAAATGTTTCAAAGCCATTCTTATGAATATTGTAAAGACTTGTCAGTTTGAAATTGCTTGGAACCTAACGAGAGGTGTTTTATCATTTTATATAGATAATTTTAAAGCTATTTTAATCGTCCCGTGCATATGAATTTTGATCCATCTTTTAGTAGATCTCATAATTTGCCATACTGATTTGACTAATTGGTTTAATTATATTGCGCAGATCTTTACGAAATTGTGTACTTATTTATTTCAGACAATAATCATTATTTTAAAACTGAAAACTTGTATGTGAAATGATGATTTTGAAAATGGTGCAATAAATATTCTATTAAGTGTGATAAAAACTATGAATAGACCATATTTATTGGGAATTTAAGCCTGCTTTTATCAATGAATTCTTAATGTAATAATCAAGTCTCGTGATCCGCGTTTCAATACCAAACATTTTATTTAATTTTTGAAACAAACATTTGCACATAAGAAGATGTTTATGACTTTAATTTAAAAATTGGGCTTTCATTATTAGAATCCGTGGATTTTGTTCTTAATTTGTTTTGAAAATACAATCTTTAGGTATAAATTGTTATTTTCAAATATGAGGAAAATCAGAAGAGTTTGTGATTGTATTATAAGATACTGTAGTCCCTTCATTTCACTTTGATTCTAAGGAAAATGTAAGCTTGATTACTGATTACTCTCTATAAATTTTTAAGTACATTTATAATGATATGTACTTACTAAGCAAATAAATATTTCCGTTATTGTATGCATATATTTTGTCTTTTTGCTGTCTGCATAAACAATATTGTAAGGAGATATTGTTTTGAAATTCTATCATATTTCTGAAAATATCACTCTACTAATATTGAATAATTCTATTGTTATCAATGCAATTGTAAATGGAATGACATTATGAAGTTATATATTTTTTTTATTTCTTTCAATGCAACTATATATGTGATTGTCATTAGATATGGCTGTTTACGTGCATTAGTAGATCCCCTCAGCTCTCACCCACATACTTTGTGGAGGGTAATGTTGTGAAATGTCGGTGATTCATCAGTAAATGTTTGTAGTTGTTTGAAATCGTTACCATGAATGTGATATGAACAAATATATTGATTTCTTCCCCAACATTTTTTTCCATGTACATAAATAATAATATAAACCAAATCAAATCACTGATGATTTATTTCAACCCCTCGTGGCCATATATTCTATTAAGAGCGATTCTGTATTCTTACGCAAAATTGTTGGTAACATTATTCTTTACTTAATTTTTATTTTCCACAATTTCTTAACACAAAATGGATCTCAATATTTTAAGCGGAATATTTTGAACGATATATAGTATTAATAGGTCACATAATCATAGAAGGCCTCTTTGACGTCACAGTTTACATTGCCCAATTGCAGTGCCTTGTTTAATTTTATTTCAAAAGTAAAATCGTTGCATTTTCTATAAATAATTTGGAGGTTTCCATGTCTCTTCATTAATATTAATTATACTACGTTTACTACAACATGCGTACAAAATTACGTTAAAAAACAAAAGCCTTCGGGCACGAGATCCACAAATAACCAAATAGTAATAAAATTTAAATTCTTCCTCCTTCCTGAAGTCAATATACAGCAAATGACATTAATTATGCAAACAACGTCTGGAAATAATGGGTGCAAATTGAACGCACTTGATTGGTTTCTTTATTTATTCACGCTGTTTTGTTTCAGACATCATTTTTAATGTTTTTGAAATCTAATGATAATATTCCTCTTGTCTTGATTTTATTTAGACTCTACTTTCTAAAAAAAAAATTATACTTAATGTGATTTTCCAAATAAATTATTATTATTACTATTTTTATTAAATGGAAAACTTACGGGTTAATAAGAAATAATCACAATTCCATGACACATTAGTTTTCCAATCCAAAAATTAAGTGCAAGACTCTGTAAGACAATGAAAAATGTCAAGTACAACAAATCTATAATTATGTTTTTCTGTCTGTGTTGTTTTAACAAGAAAAAGCTTGAGGTTGATATGTTGTTCAAAATTAATTATTTTTGAGTTATTCGCCTCTTCAGACTTAAATAATTTTCCAATGTTCATTGTATTTTCATCTTGTTTTTGTTCAGATATATTCTCTGTACATTTTTTCTTCTTCAAATAATAGATCACAAAATTTCATACGATTCATTTAGTCCCTCTTGAAAATAATCTGAAGTGATCTCCTGTATAAGTAAGTAAGTACTTATTTAAAGTCGGAACTATGTACAGGTAACAATAAACTGTATTTTGAGAATGATGTATAGCACCAATTAATTGTAATTTTACTCTAACAATTCATGTATGTTCTGTGTCAATTCTCCACACTTAATGATTTTTTGGGGGAGGAATTTTGCTTAAAATTGAAACTCCAATATTGAAGACCCGTTTGCATTTGACAAATGTACAATGAAATAAATGCTTGTTGAAATAATTTTGTAACTTCCTCTTTTCTTTAATTAAGAAACAACACGTTGCTGTCCTTTAAAACAGGACTTCAATACGTTGACCATGAGTCGTGTTTCTAACAGAAACTTAATATTCTAGGCTGAAATAAAATTGTGTTTTAAAACAGATTTTTTTTTAAATCTTGAAACATGCAAATATTTCATAATAAGTCTTATTGCTAGAGCTGTGATGATTTATTAACTTGGTGTGTATGAATTAAATATGTGTATGTAGCTTTGGATCTTTTAAAAGTTCACATTCAACAGGGAACATAATCTGATCAAAGTAATAACGTTTAAGCTCCACACCTTAATCCAATGATATAACAAAATATTGATGATTTTACCCAATATCATCTGG
This sequence comes from Ostrea edulis, assembly GCF_947568905.1. Classification (NCBI taxonomy): domain Eukaryota; kingdom Metazoa; phylum Mollusca; class Bivalvia; order Ostreida; family Ostreidae; genus Ostrea; species Ostrea edulis. Next base: position 89,064,098 of record NC_079164.1, on the reverse strand, counting down.
TTTAACCTCGCTTATATAAAACCGCATAAAAATAAACTAGATGCTGTCATAAGACAGTAATAACCCGCACGCAAGTGTTTGCCTTTAAATATACCCTGTGTCGTACTTGTGTAAGCAGCAAAGAGGTCACAATAGTCACCATGTAACATACTCTATATATCTTGCTTCATATGTCTCAAGATGCATTAAGTATTCTGTTGGGCAAGCGACCTGGGGTTATCCAAAACCCTATTTCATGTTGGAAAATATTTAAAACAATTGAGGTTCTGATCCCCTAAACTATATATATATATATATATATATATATATATATATCCATTGTACACATATCAAGATTCATCGAGTATTCTGTGGGCAAGTGTCCTGGGGTCATTTCAACCACCATAATTTTTTGATTGTTAGAATATCTTTAAATGGTTGAGATTCAAATTCTTAAAGAAAATATATTCTTGTTGCACGTGACACAATGCACTGAGCACCAGGATTTTGTTCGTCGTTTTTCCACCCCATTTCATAGGCGTAGCTTGGGTTCGAATATTACCGAAGCAGGGGGTCTGGGGGCGCAGCCCCCTAGAAGCTATCGACATTTTAACAACGTAAAAGGTGTTTCTTTTTTACCGAGGCAGCTGCCTCGGTTGCCTCAATGGAAGCTACGCCACTGCATTTACCTCTCGAGGTGAAAAAGAAATTTCGAAAACTTATTGTACATTTAAAGGACACCACCAATCATCTTGCAAAAGATGATTTGCCTACTGCATGAATTGTAAGAGGAATTCTGGGAACCAGGATTTGTTTTTAGAAAAAACGTCGGTTTTCCACCCCTAGGATGAAAATTCCAAAACCTTATTGTACATCTAAAGGACACCACCAACCATCTTCCAAAAGATTATTTGTCTACTGCATAAAATGTAAGGAGTTTTGGGAACCAGGGTTTGTTTTTAGACAAAACGTCTTCCGAAACCTTAATGCACATCTACAGGACACCACCAATCATTTTCCAAAAGATGGTTTGACTATTGCATAAATTGTAAGAGGAGTTCTGGGAACCAGGGTTTGTTTAAGAAAAAACGTCGTTTTTCGACCCCCAATGGGCCTAAAAATTCTAAAACCTTGTTGCATATCTACAGGACACTACCAAGATGTTTTGGCAACTGTAGAAAATGTAAGAGGGGTTCTGGAAACCAGGATGTTGTAGAAAAACATCGTTTTGGACCCCTATTAGGCCCTTAGGGTGAAAATGAAAATTCCGAAACATTATTGCACATCTACAGGACACAACCAATCATCTTCCAAAAGATGATTTGGCTACTGTGTACAATGTAAAAGTTTTGGGATCCAGGTTTGTTGAGAAAAACTATTGGGAGTTTTTTTAACCCCTGTTTGGCTCCTAGGGTAAAATTGAAAATTCAAAACTTTATTGCACATATACAGGACACCACCTATCATATTTAAAATAAATTAAGATTCGTTGGTTACTACTCAGAATAAACAAGGAGTTTGAGGAAGAAGAAAGTGTGACAGACAGACGGACGGACCAGCGTAACAACAATATACCAGAACTTTCTTCAGAAAGTATGGGTATAAATATTCTACGTAGTAATACGAAGTTGATCGAATAACAATCGTTATCATTCATGCATTGCGTTTAATAGGTCACCTATTTAGGCTAGCAAATAGACTCGTTGATACGCTGGTGATGGTGGTCTTGGGTTTTTGAGAATGGATTTCGGGGATGTAGATGTTAATTTTGAGAGATTTCCGTATTTCTTAAAACTTTCAGCATGAGAACATTTGCATATTGAGAGAAAACGAAGTATTTCTACAACAAATGTTTGTTGATAATTAATTTCTGTTTTCGTGCTTGCACGCATATATCATATCATATCTATCTATTTATCTCTCTATTTATCTATCTACGGTCCTCGGATGAGACCGAAAAAACGAGGTCCCGTATCACAGCAGGTGTGGCACGATAAAGATCCCTCCCTGCACAAAGGCTGTAAGCGCAGAGCATAAGACTAAATTTTGCAGTCCTTCACCGGCATTGGTGACGTCTTCATATGAGTGAAATATTCTCGAGAGGGATGTAAAACAATATTTAGTCTTTCAATCTATCTATCTATCTAACTATCTAACTATCTCTTAATGATATGCGTATGAATCTTAATAATATAGTACGTTTTAGCATAAAAAATTTCGGCCATATGGAACCAACTCTATATACAGATATTTACATTTCCAATGTTCTTGCCTTTGATATCTTTACAAATTGTAATGCCAACATAAACAATCCCCTCATGAACGTGTTGCAGTTGTAAACCGTGCGCGTATGAATACAGATAAATATAGTATGTCTTTTTTTAACTTTGGGAATTCATACAGATATGAAAGTAGTTCTAATATAAATATAAGAATTACACTTCAGTTATGATTATCATTACAATTAGGCAAAAATCATTGCAAAGTTACATGTACGTGGATCATGTATTTTGCTCAATATCATTGAAAATCCTTATAGGCCACTCACAATCTGAAGCCAGTCCGCTATTCTTGAATGTTTCATCTGCATGCAGTATAGGCAAAGTTACAAGGAAATGAGCCTACTCGCTAACGTTAACTTGGTCACTCGTCCAAAGAATATAGGTCAGCATCTGACGCATATTTTGTATTATGCAACCTTACAGGTATAATCTTTATATAAATTCATTATTCTAGACCGTATAGTCACTTGAGATTGAATACTAGTATGGAGTATGCCTCCATAACTATACCTCGGTAACTCATCCTGAAGTATAAGTCAATTGAATCATCTGAAAATTTATTGCACATCCACAGGCTAAACCGTAATTTTATCACAAAGTCACAACCCTGAACTGTAAGTGTTCCCACGGCAAAACATCCATATGAGTTCGACCTTTTTCACCCTTATTCAGTCCTCTGGATCTATAATTCTAAAACCTTGCTGCAAATCTCAAATATACATGTATGCTCTATCATATACAAAAAGATGTTTGGCTACGTCTTAAAGTTCCATTGACAATAAAGTGTTACAAACAGCAGGTCAGCCGTATTCCCGAACTTTCAACAGTAAGTTTGGTATACTTAAAGTGATTTACTTTTCTCAATATATTAAAATCTCTGATTGATGTTTGTTTACATTTCACACTTTTTAACTTAAAAGGGATTCACGTTTATTCAATTGAAGGGCTATGCCCCTTTCATGGGATGATATTGAGGAAAATAGAAAACTGAGGATTGGTAATATAAGATCTTCGGAATTACCACTGGGTGAATTTGTGATAATTTCCACATGAAGCATAGGTACAAGTTTGTACAGAGGATGTGTCACAATAGGGGTACAAAAGGTGACAAAGTCTTATATGGAATCGCACTATGTTAAGAAAAGTAAGAATGCCATTGCTGCTATTCAACAAAGCAACATGCATGCATCCTCATTTAGTATAGAGGTCATGATCCCCGAGGTCAGAAGAGGGTCACAACAGTGATGGAAATAAGAATATACATGTATTTACAGATATCAACTGCCGCGGTGGTCTAGAGGTTAGAGCGTTCGCCCCGCATGCGGAAGGCCGGGGTTCGAATCCCGGCTGCGACAAACAGACTCATGTCGTTAAAACAGGTAGTGGGTAGTGACAGTTCCATCGCCAAACGCTCGACATCAGGTGTAAATGTCACAGGTCCTTGGAGATGACCTTAAAACCGGATGTCTCGTACCACAGTGGGTGTGGCACGCTAAAGAACCCTCACTGCTCAATGGCAGTAAGCGCTGAGCAAAGGCTCAATTTAATCAGTCTTGGTGACGTCTCCATATGAGTGAAAAATTCTCTCGAGAGAGATAGATGTTAAAGAGACACTACAGCTCATTTTGCGCAAAAATCATTAAATGACAATTTTCCCTGCGCTTTTTCAATTTTTGTTGCATTGTTGAATGTATGAACTTTGCGAAAATAACACTTATCTAAAGTCAAAAATTCTCGTTTTAACGTAAAATTTAATACTTTTTGATGGCCTATACAAAAAATATCGAGTCTCCTCCTTTCGGTCTTCAGACGCATGCGCACAGACAGTAAACAGTGCAGCATGTCGTCCAGTGAGAGGAAGTGTAGTGGATAGATAGATCCAGAATTTTGACAGATTCTGTAAGAAAAGAGGTAAAAATAAAATGAGATAAAACTAATATGTGAAATAAAATTGACCTTGCGATCAGTATGACTGTTGGAAAACAAATGGCTAGGAGAAACGATTATAACTCAGTGGCGGATCTAGCTAGGATTTCCGAAGGGGAATGAGAAAGTCAAATATTAGCCAAAGTAATCGGCTTTCTGGGTGCAAAATTTGGATTTTCACTCACAATTTGTGGCGAGAGGGAGGGGGATCCCTCCCCTCCCTAAATCTGCCATTGGGACTAGCCGCGAAGACACTGCTTTTTAAAAGTAAACTTGTGCTATTTTTATCTGAACACACACGTGTTAGTTGTAAAAACATCGGTCAATTGGAACATGGGAGGGCTTCTGTTGAAACAATGATTTATATAATTACTTATTACAAGGAGCAGGAATAGTCTTATACTTGAAAGGTGAGTGTGGACCCCCTTGAAGGGGAATTTAAATAATTTCCTACACAACACCTTTGCTGTCATTCAAAACCACGTGATGTAAATAAGCATTCAATAGTCCGAGTCAGCATGAAGAAACCTTTGAATTCCGGACGATCTTCAAAGCGCATTTGAGAGTAAATTGATGCACCCAATTGTTCAAAATTGTCAGTATCGACATGTCATTTATCATTTTATCAACACGTGTTTTAAAAAACACTTTATTAAAATGTGGAAAATGAGCTGTAGTGTCTCTTTAAACAAGATACAATCAATCTTCTTAGGAATAACATTGCTACAAGTTTCTCTAAAATGAAATGTAAGCATTCCCAATCTTCACACAGTGTAAAATAACGTTCTCTACACACCATTTTCCACGAGGGGAGGGGAGTCAGAATAAGAACAATGGAGGGTGCAAAGTTTTACATGGAGCCTATAAGTGGAATTACAAAATACCAGTAACTATCTTCTAGCGCTCTTGTAATTTGTCAAGTTTATGTGGAAGTTTGTCCCACGTCTGCCGTCTACCTGTCTGTTTTCTTTCATGTTTTTCTTTTCAACTTTTCAGTTCTTCTAAACCAACAGTAGGAAACATCCCCTGTCGACCGGTCACACCCGCCGTGAGCCATATACCTTGACCAATTAAACGGAGTAATCCGTAGTCAAAATCAGTGTGTAAAGAAAGGCTTAACAATTGGTATGAAGCACGTCGGAGAGCATTTGTTCCCATGATAGGTTGTATTGGCAAACTAGATCATTATAACGACCACAGAATTTGAGAATTGCTGACTTTAAACGAGATTGTTGAACCCCCTGTAACATCAACTTATTTGTCATTAGCCTTCCTCGATTTAAAAACTGATCATACAATGTACACGCTCTTGAATCAGTTGAAAGACATAAACACCATATGAAGGTAATAATGGAATATTGCTACATAAATATTGGAAGTCGATGTTGGAGAAGCTGACGTCATCCTCGTTTGTTATACAGTTGAGTTGTTAGTGCCGTTATCATCTATTGTCAATAAACTATCTAAGTACGAAGCAGATGTGGAAGATTCTGTGGAGTCTTTTATTTCGATTTCACTGGGATATATCGAATCGACATATGAACGAAAATGGTTGTTAATACATAAAATGTCGATATATCTAAATGTCGAGTTGAAGGCCACAACAAGAGATTTTTTCTTCTCATGTAGAAGCTTTTTAATAAATTCTGCCTCATAAGAATATAAAAATAGGTCAGCTAACAAACGAAGCACAATTCGTGCCCATGAGAATTCTAACAGACTGTTGGAAGACCTGATTACCAAAGATAATGGGAGATGATTATGAAAGATGGTAGGATCATTCACCAATCATTGTCTTTGAATCCAGAAAACTAGAAATACCAGAACATATGTAACGTCATCCTAAATTGTGCAGAATCATGTTTGTTTAAATCATCCCTTGGGCCATGCTGGAGGCCTTAATCATTTAGAATCACGTTTGTTTAAATCACCCCCATGGATCAGGCTGAGGGCCTTAATAGTTTAGAGTCACGTTTGTTTAAACCATCCCTTGGACCAGAATGAGGGCCTTTTAAAATAGTTTTAAATCACGTTTGTTTAAATCACCTCCTTGAATCAGGCTGGGGGCCTTAATAGATTAGAATCACGTTTGTTTAAATCATCCCCTTGGATCAGGCTGGAGGCCATAATAGTTTAGAATCACGTTTGTTTAAATCACCCCCTTGGACCAGGCTGGGGGTCTTAATAGTTTAGAATCACGTTTGTATAAATCACCCCCTTGGATCAGGCTGGGGGCCTTTTAAAATAGTTAAAAATCACGTTTGTTTAAATCACCCCTTGGACTAGGCTGGATGCCTTTATAGTTTAGAATCACGTTTGTTTAAATCACCCCTTAAGCTGGGGCCCAAAATACGCCTTTTTCTGAAGGATTCAAATTTCAATACGCAAGCATCATCATGTAATTTGTATTGGTGTGAATTCATGTTTTGTCCAATCTTGAATTTAGCTTGGTCCACAGGGTTAAGTGGTTTAAGTGGGATCACATGATATGTAAGCTTTATTTGCAAGCATAACCATAAATAGGGTATCTCCTCCAACCACAATAGTTCTCAGGACAACAAAACTAAAACGCATACCTGTCCAATAAATATTCATCCAATGGTACACACGGCTTTCGATCCAGGAAGTAATGGTCATATCACTACATCAAGTATTGATAAAATGACCACTTGGTTGTGAGAGTATACCTTTACCTGAATGTTGGAACCGATTTAATAGTTCCTGTAGCCTTTAATTGATCCCTTAATGAAAAGCAAGAAATATGATGATCTAAAAACAACTGTCCAATCTTCTTGTTAATGGTATGCAATTAGTAGACAACGCAAGGCTAAGGTGATGCACAGTACTAGCAGAAGACACGAAGATCGCTGCTTGTAATCAATATCTCAGAATTCCTATTTGGCCTGTTGGTATGAATACTAGAATGTATTTTTATGGAGCGGCCAGTTGATTGTAACATTGCATGTATGGCATTGTACATATAGTGGGCGACATTTCTGCCATGTCGAAATCATATTGTTTTCGGTGTCTTTATCTGTGGAGATAGAGTGAGCAAAGGTCTTCCCAACCCTTCAGAATCGGGGCTTAGACCTATAAAGCGATACAAGATACAAACTCCAGCTCTTTGGTAAACCACAATGGCCTTGAAAAGCAAAGGATGGAGTTGAGTTGTTTTCTTTCTTTAGCATAGATCTTCGACAGGAAGCTCTGACCTCTCACGAGGCATTCACATTGACAATGCAAGTATAGAGAAAAGGACAAATGTACAATATAACAAGTCAATTTATTCATTTGTTTCATTGATTTTTCTTTTCTCCTCAAAATTAAACGACAAGCTGTGATATTATTGATGAGCAAGGTGTATACATGTATATTCTTCCGGTAAAGGCATGGGTCCTTCCTGCGTCAGTTACAATATATGTTAAACCATTACTATACTATTAAATTTGATTGTTACAGTGTTGCAAAAAGATATTCCCAATTTGCTGCTTATATAATCTCCCCCCCCCCCAAAAAAAAGATTGTTTGATTGACGTCCCGTCGAGAATTCTTCAATCATATTGAGACGTCACCAGCTGTAGGTGAAGTACCACTTTAGACCTATGTTTAGCGCTCAGGGCCGTAGCAGTGATGATTTTTTTAAACGTGCCAACTCCCGCCGCGACACGGGACCTCCGTTTTTAAGGTAATATTTGTTATTTAGAAAACAGAAAAACTCACCTTGAATTCAATTACATCAGTGAAAAGACAATATCATTGCAAATGTATACCATAAGCGTCAGGAAGAAAACTTTGCAATTAAGACGATTATTAATTAATGATAATTAATATATAACGCTGGATACAACCATTCCTAATACATTTACAATTTGCAACTCATACTTTTGATTTATAAAGATCCCCCAGCCTCAATATAGGTCTATACGCAGGTATATCTCAAGGTTCTCCTTTATGACCTCTACTATAATTGTCATATTGTTGATCATGTTGCTGGAAAAATGTCTTCATCAAATATACACTGATGGAAAATCGTTCCAGCAAGCCACATATAATCTATTGGAGACTGAACATAGATTAATTAGGACAATTCAATCTATCGAATACAAATGTTGTATTTTTTAAAATCTGATTTTTCAAAGTTATTATTTCAAAATAGCAGACTGGAATGTGTACACTGTATCATCAAATGGGTCTGTTATTTTCTCACAACCTTAGTTGATCTGAGTATACCGATTGTGTTGTACGCAGTGCATATCTAAAAGACCAAAGTTTACAGTGCGCAGAAAAAATATCTATATTGTATATATCCAATATCTGTAAGACCAGGCTTGGATTTGTCGGAAAAAATTATTTCAACAGTCAAAATTTGAGTAAAATCTCAGATTTAAAGTCCAAGTTCTTTCGAGAAATCCAAGCCAGAGCTCAAATATGCTGCAGTTGTTTGGGATGACTGCTCTTTTTATGATGTAGAAAAACAAGGAAAAGTACAATTTAGAGCCGATTTTGGCTTCTAGTGAATCGACTTTATTCCAAAAAAGAGTGGGAATTTTTACTGTGTCGGCGCTATTTCACAGAAATGACTATGTTCAAAATTCCTCAAGGTGCTGTACCTGATTATCCCAGCAAAGATATTTGTTTGTTTCGATTAAAAATACCACAAATGGTCGTAGCAGTGAAGGTTCTTTAACGTGCCAACGCCTGCCGCGACACGGGGCCTCCATTTTTAAGGTCACATCCTAAAGACCCGCGATTCTTCCTTCTAAAGCCTAAACGTCTGGCGGAGGACCAATCACTAGCTATGTTTACGTCTTAAGTTTGACCGTTTCGCGCAGTCATAGCACGAGCGGGGCTCGAAGTCACGACCTTCCGGGACGACTTCGGTTCGTACCCGAGCTTTCTTATACTCCAACCAATCACATTCACTGTTTGAATACAGGCAAATGCGCAGTATCATTACAAGACCGACATAATGTTACCACACTAACCCTCGTAAAAGGCAGGGTTAATTTGGTGTAGCTCAAAAGTCACAATACGTCACATAAGAGTTGAAACTCCCGCCCTTCAATTGCAACTCGGTTAGCTTGAGGTCGTACTCGGATACGAACCGAGTTCGGTCCCGGTTACGAAGCGAACGTTCTTCCACTGAGCTACCGCGATGCTGGTAATGCTAGTAACAAAGATCAATATACTAATAGAAGTATTCAATAGGTAACTCGTGCCCAGTGTGGTTAGAAAATGAAATTCATTAAACAGAGAAACAAGAAAAATCACCCCAATCAATAAAGTCCGGAATAGCATAATTACAGATCTTTCAAAACCACCGTCTTCATTTGGCAAATGCTATATATCCCTATTATTCATACCAAATTAAGGCACAACTGCGTTCTTAATTACGATTCATTCATATTAACTTTGATGTATGTAAAAAGTACTCTACTGCTACATAGGTATGGGAAAATGAAGATGAACCATATTGTTTCTGCTCTTCCGATTAACAAATGAATCTTGAAGATTCAAATAGATTATATAGAAATTTTCACTCGCAAAGTTAGCAAAGGTTGATTTTGTGAAGTCAGCATAAACTACATTTACTCATGACGACACAATATAAACTCTGGCTTCCGGGAGGTACTTTGAGATGACCCATTTCTATACGTAGCCAAGTGTAAATCGATTACGCAATATGTACAACGCCTGAGATCAGAGTGTTGCCGACATAACAGTGCGCACGGTGCGTGAACACGGGAAATCCCCTTCCACATCCAATGTTTTTGTGTTTTTATTTTGGAATGTTTTCAAAGTGGTTCCATTTGCCTGTGCTAACTCGAATAGCGGCTTTTTCCACATTATGTTGGAAAATTTTGAACTGAAGAATTGAGCTTGACTCATCTAGTATATTTGTTTGATATTGTAGAATATGATTGGGATTTCAATGTCCTAATAATTAAAAGAAAATAGCCATGCTTCAAACGAAGGCCGGGCAATATCAAACTCGGCATTTACTTTTTAACTCAGTGGAAGATTTTGAGGGTCCCCTTCCCCTTTCTGTGACCAAAACTTCATTGGTTTTTGTTATTTTTATTTTTTTTTTATTATGTTCTCTCTTCTTTTTTTTTCTTTCTTTCTTTCTTTTTTTGTTTTTTGTTTTGTTTTGTTTGGTAGAACATCAGCAAAAGTATAATATTGACATAATGAATAAAACAAGTACATAAAGACAAACAAATCAATCATTTGTTGTTATTTGTATAACGAATAGCTTGACTAAACCATGGGGATAACCAGCAAAACACCTCAGAACCCTGGAGTACCTAGCCTATTCCCCCTCAGAACCCTGGTGCCCCTATCCTATTCCCCCTCAGAACCCTGGAGCCCCTATCCTATTCTCCCTGAGAACCCTGGAGCCCCTATCCTATTCCCCCTCAGAACCCTGGAGTCCCTAGCCTATTCCCCCTCAGAACCCTGGAGCCCCTATCCTATTCCCCCACTTAACAAATCCTGGTTCGCCACTGCAACTGGGTAAATATTGAGCTCACATATTGCAGCTGTGCATATACTACATGTATGATTTTTGTAATCTTAAGAGTGAGAATATTAATAGCATCCCGTACATTGTGAATTGACCAGTCGCGGTTGTTCAATGGTTACAGCGTTCGCTTTGTAACAGAGAGGTCGTGTGTTCGAACTCGTACAATAGCGACGTCAAAAGTGACCGTTCCGTCGCCAATCAGCCGGCATTTAGAAGTGAGCTCCGCAGGACTTTCGAGTGAGTCCTTAAAAATGGCGGTCCCGTGTGATGACGTTCCTGAGCGTCTTGTATGGTGACGTCTCAAAATGAGCGGAAAATTCTCGAAGCAGCGGAATACCAACAACTGTGAAATGCTATCTCTATCTGTAGTGCTATACAGAACTGATAAAAATTATAAAAATCCAGAAAATGATAATTTGTAAAATAAGTTACTATTACAATATATAACTTTGATTTAAGTATTAAGTACTTTTATTTGTAATTACAAATTAATGTTTTAAACTTAATCTAATTTTGTTTTAAAGAGGATATTACTGTGGTCGTAACAAGTTCCCATATAAACTCGTCAGATGGTATAAGAATTGGTCAGCTGAGGTAACGAACAGAACTGAGTTACTTCCATATAACTCATGTATGGATACTCAATGTCGCGAACATCTGGTGAGCAAAATTAATCTGAAGGCGACTTCTAGTATTTATTGATTTGATTACCTATATTATTACATTATCATTCATACTGATGTATTTAATTATGACATTTTTCACTTAATTATGTGGTTCCGGTAGTTATTATCATTATATATATACGTTTATCATTAGAAGATGTGATGAATTCAGTAGAGAGAGAAGGTAATCATTTAAGCTTCCGTCCTCAAAGGTACCACATTTTTGATAATCTGATCATCTATCCGATAACTAAAAGCTATTTCGGATACTGAATTGTGTGAAAACTGCTTCATATGATCCTGGACCACTCAAGAGAAAATTGTCAAAGCGGACTCCTTTGAGAAAGTTGAAATTATCATTTTATGGGCACTCCCCAAAATTCAATTTGATTAAAAAAAACTTAGTTTTTAGTCCTGAGTCATAGTACAAAACAACACAATAACAAAGCAATGGTGTGTATTATATCATGACACTCACATTCATTTTCTGAATATAAAAGTCTGTCAAAAGAGTGCATTCGCGGATCCAGGCATTTTTCTGAGAGGACATTTTTACAATCGAGAAAGCATGGTTTGATTATTTAAATTGTGAATTATGGGTTTAAAAATCTCATTAAATATTAATATAATTATACTGCATGATTCTAATTATAATTGTGCGTGATGCTTTGCTATCTAACCTTAATCGTGCTGGGAGATAGCGCACCTTTCCATTGTGAGAGAAATAAGAACCTGTTCCCCACCCTAAATTCGGGCAGCGGAATCCTTTTTTTTTAAGCTCACACATTCCAGTGATGACAAATATTAAACTATGCTTCTAGTTCTAACGTCTTATCTCTCATGACTTTTCTAAAGAATAAATTTAATCATTATCAGATGCGAATGTGTTTTTTTTATTCTTTAAAAAAAAATGATGTTACTTATGTCTGTCAACAGGTTGACCTCGATATGGAACCGGGACACGGTTCACACGGGGGCTCTTTCTTTCTGAAAAATCGGACAATTAATATCTTCAAGGTCATTCATATAAAAGGAAAACATGTTTGTTAATTTTACGATGACTTCTTGATAAACACAAAAATCCCTTCAATGATTTGATATAAACCCAAATTAAACAAAATGAAAGGTCGTTGACTTCGATCTGTGATAGGGTGTCTGGAACAACTAGGCCAATTTTATATCAGTAAAAGGTTATGAGGAGTAATTAGGTACAAACGGACATTGTGGTGTATAGGGATATATACAGCATGGTGTATCACTACAGGGTGTGGTGTATAGGGATATACATCACGGTGTATCACTACAGGGTGTGGTGTATAGGAGATATACAGCATGGTGTATCACTACAGGGTGTGGTGTATAGGAGATATACAGCATGGTGTATCACTACAGGGTGTGGTGTATAGGGATATACAGCATGGTGTATCACTACAGGGTGTGGTGTATAGGAGATATATAGCATGGTATATCACTACAGGGTGAGGTGTATAGGGATATACATCACGGTGTATCACTACAGGGTGTGGTGTATAGGGATATACATCACGGTGTATCACTACAGGGTGTGGTGTATAGGGATATATAGCATGATGTATCACTACAGGGTGTGGTGTATAGGGATATACAGCATGGTATATCACTACAGGGTGAGGTGTATAGGGATATACATCACGGTGTATCACTACAGGGTGTGGTGTATAGGGATATACATCATGGTGTATCACTACAGGGTGTGGTGTATAGGGATATATAGCATGATGTATCACTACAGGGTGTGGTGTATAGGGATATACAGCATGGTGTATCACTACAGGGTGTGGTGTATAGGGATATATAGCATGGTGTATCACTACAGGGTGTGGTGTATAGGGATATACAGCATGGTGTATCACTACAGGGTGTGGTGTATAGGGATATACATCACGGTGTATCACTACAGGGTGAGGTGTATAGGGATATACATCACGGTGTATCACTACAGGGTGTGGTGTATAGGGATATACATCATGGTGTATCACTACAGGGTGTGGTGTATAGGGATATATAGCATGGTGTATCACTACAGGGTGTGGTGTATAGGGATATACAGAACGGTGTATCACTACAGGGTGTGGTGTATAGGGATATATAGCATGGTGTATCACTACAGGGTGTGGTGTATAGGGATATATAGCATGGCGTACCACTACAGGGTGTGGTGTATAGGGATATATAGCATGGTGTATCACTACAGGGTGTGGTGTATAGGGATATATGACATAGTGTATCACTACATTGTGTGGCGTATAGGGATATACAGCATGGTATATCACTACAGGGTGTGGTGTATAGGGATATGCAGAATGGTATATCACTACATGGTGTGGTGTATAGGGATATACATCACGGTGTATCACTACAGGGTGTGGTGTATAGGGATATACATCATGGTGTATCACTACAGGGTGTGGTGTATAGGGATATATAGCATGATGTATCACTACAGGGTGTGGTGTATAGGGATATACAGCATGGTGTATCACTACAGGGTGTGGTGTATAGGGATATACAGCATGGTGTATCACTACAGGGTGTGGTGTATAGGGATATACAGAATGGTGTATCACTACAGGGTGTGGTGTATAGGGATATACAGCATGGTATATCACTACAGGGTGTGGTGTATAGGGATATATAGCATGATGTATCACTACAGGGTGTGGTGTATAGGGATATACAGCATGGTGTATCACTACATTGTGTGGTGTATAGGGATATATAGCATGATGTATCACTACAGGGTGTGGTGTATAGGGATATACAGCATGGTGTATCACTACAGGGTGTGGTGTATAGGGATATACAGCATGGTGTATCACTACAGGGTGTGGTGTATAGGGATATACAGCATGGTATATCACTACAGGGTGTGGTGTATAGGGATATATAGCATGATGTATCACTACAGGGTGTGGTGTATAGGGATATACAGCATGGTGTATCACTACATTGTGTGGTGTATAGGGATATATAGCATGATGTATCACTACAGGGTGTGGTGTATAGGGATATACAGCATGGTGTATCACTACAGGGTGTGGTGTATAGGGATATACATCACGGTGTATCACTACAGGGTGAGATGTATAGGGATATACAGCATGGTATATCACTACAGGGTGCCGTGTATAGGGATATACAGCATGGTGTATCACTACAGGGTGTGGTGTATAGGGATATATAGCATGGTGTATCACTACAGGGTGTGGTGTATAGGGATATATAGCATGGTGTATCACTACAGGGTGTGGTGTATAGGGATATATGACATAGTGTATCACTACATTGTGTGGTGTATAGGGATATACAGCATGGTATATCACTACAGGGTGTGGTGTATAGGGATATGCAGAATGGTATATCACTACAGGGTGCCGTGTATAGGGATATACAGCATGGTGTATCACTACAGGGTGTGGTGTATAGGGATATATAGCATGGTGTATCACTACAGGGTGTGGTGTATAGGGATATACAGCATGGTGTATCACTACAGGGTGTGGTGTATAGGGATATACATCACGGTGTATCACTACAGGGTGTGGTGTATAGAGATATACAGCATGGTGTATCACTACAGGGTGTGGTGTATAGGGATATACAGCATGGTGTATCACTACAGGGTGTGGTGTATAGGAGATATATAGCATGGTGTATCACTACAGGGTGAGGTGTATAGGGATATACATCACGGTGTATCACTACAGGGTGTGGTGTATAGGAGATATATAGCATGGTGTATCACTACAGGGTGTGGTGTATAGGGATATACAGCATGGTGTATCACTACAGGGTGTGGTGTATAGGGATATACATCACGGTGTATCACTACAGGGTGTGGTGTATAGGGATATACAGCATGGTGTATCACTACAGGGTGTGGTGTATAGGGATATACAGCATGGTATATCACTACAGGGTGAGGTGTATAGGGATATACATCACGGTGTATCACTACAGGGTGTGGTGTATAGGGATATACATCATGGTGTATCACTACAGGGTGTGGTGTATAGGGATATATAGCATGGTGTATCACTACAGGGTGTGGTGTATAGGGATATACATCACGGTGTATCACTACAGGGTGTGGTGTATAGGGATATACAGCATGGTGTATCACTACAGGGTGTGGTGTATAGGGATATACATCACGGTGTATCACTACAGGGTGTGGTGTATAGAGATATACAGCATGGTGTATCACTACAGGGTGTGGTGTATAGGGATATACAGCATGGTGTATCACTACAGGGTGTGGTGTATAGGAGATATATAGCATGGTGTATCACTACAGGGTGAGGTGTATAGGGATATACATCACGGTGTATCACTACAGGGTGTGGTGTATAGGAGATATATAGCATGGTGTATCACTACAGGGTGTGGTGTATAGGGATATACAGCATGGTGTATCACTACAGGGTGTGGTGTATAGGGATATACATCACGGTGTATCACTACAGGGTGTGGTGTATAGGGATATACAGCATGGTGTATCACTACAGGGTGTGGTGTATAGGGATATACAGCATGGTATATCACTACAGGGTGAGGTGTATAGGGATATACATCACGGTGTATCACTACAGGGTGTGGTGTATAGGGATATACATCATGGTGTATCACTACAGGGTGTGGTGTATAGGGATATATAGCATGGTGTATCACTACAGGGTGTGGTGTATAGGGATATACATCACGGTGTATCACTACAGGGTGTGGTGTATAGGGATATACAGCATGGTGTATCACTACAGGGTGTGGTGTATAGGGATATACATCACGGTGTATCACTACAGGGTGTGGTGTATAGGGATATACAGCATGGTGTATCACTACAGGGTGTGGTGTATAGGGATATATAACATAATGTATCACTACATGATGTGGTGTATAGGGGATATATAGCATGGTGTATCACTACAGGGTGTGGTGTATAGGGATATACAGCATGGTGTATCACTACAGGGTGTGGTGTATAGGGATATACAGCATGGTGTATCACTACAGGGTGTGGTGTATAGGGATATACAGCATGGTATATCACTACAGGGTGTGGTGTATAGGGATATATAGCATGATGTATCACTACAGGGTGTGGTGTATAGGGATATACAGCATGGTGTATCACTACATTGTGTGGTGTATAGGGATATATAGCATGATGTATCACTACAGGGTGTGGTGTATAGGGATATACAGCATGGTGTATCACTACAGGGTGTGGTGTATAGGGATATATAGCATGATGTATCACTACAGGGTGTGGTGTATAGGGATATACAGCATGGTATATCACTACAGGGTGTAGTGTATAGGGATATACAGCATGGTATATCACTACAGGGTGTGGTGTATAGGGATATACAGCATGGTGCATTACTAGAGGTGTTGTGTATCACTAAGGAGAGCAATAACTCCACTTGTATTGTGAGCATGTATAATTTATTTCTTTTCTACACAAGTTACCAGTACTATAGCAACCGATACATGTATATCTGTTTAATACGTGCATTTGTGTATTACATTATGCATTATTTACAGGCACTTTCCCTTCTCGATATGCCATCACGTGACCATGCTACCTAGATTTACCGGATTTGTTAAGTTAATCCTGTCCTACATAAGTGTGGTATCCGCTAATCTGTGTCATAGAGTGTTATGTTGAAGTATCACTTGCCGTGGTATCCGGATTTGCTTTAAGGTGATGTTCGAGAAAATTATCTCTTTCATATTGCTATTGTTTCTTATTTTCTGAGAATTCATTCATAAAAATGATTGATGTTACAACTGAGTGTCATTGTTTTACAATTCAAATGCATGCGTTAATGAATTACAATCTATGTATGCACGCATGTCCTGTTTTGTCCCCATTATTATTGTATAAAGCATACACTTGTCTAAAAATTGAGGATCACCGTGCTCTTTCAAATGAATGCTCCAATCTTATTATTTGATAAATTACCATTTATAATCAACTTTTCAGACATTTAAAGTGTTGTATTCAGCATTCAGACAATTCATTTCTGGTGCCATTTTGATGAAACAAGTTACAAGAAGTATCAGGCTATATTGTAAGAGATAAACAGAAATGTCTTTATAGTATCAAAAACAGGGGGGAAAAGTCCCAGTCCAAACTCATTATCTATAAAACCTTTTCACGCCAACTCGAGATATAGATAGATATAGATTATATATATATATATGACACCCAAAATATATATACATGTACAAATGTTGATAGTTTCAAAATTGAAATGCGCAACATTAGGTAATTTAGGGCAAGTTATTCAGTGTGACTCCTGACTTTAATAGATTCGCTCGATTAGTCGCAGTGAAATGCCACCATTCATTCATAAAACATGTTGTTGATGTTAACCTGGAATCTCGGGCATAAAATGTTTATTAATGAGCGGGGAAAACCAGACATTCCCAAACTGAGTCGATGGTTTGACAACATCGCTTTAATTAGAAACACGAAGAACACTTGAATGGCGATAGCAGTCGTCTTCTTTCTTTATTGGGGGGGGGGGGGGGGGGGAATTAGAGCTTACACATGTGTTTATTGTAGAATATTTCTCACATATATGCAAAAAATGTGTAACACATGACATCTTTTTAAATTTCACCTTGTCACAGAATACAACGTAATACCAGAATTAAAGGTGTAGTGGACGACACGTATTACACCGGCGGCAGTATGAATTAATTATATACTTGAAACTTGTACACACAATTAAGATGGGAAGATTGGTACGGTAACAATGATTATATTTAGACTCCACATCTTCAGATAAAAATTTTAATACAGACCCGTAATGAAACGATTACACTAAACGTGTGTATACGTATTCTATGCGATTAACCCTTTTTCTTTCCTTATAATCTCAACGTACCCCCATATAATACCGTTTATTGATTTTCCTATCAACTTGTCATTAATCAAATCAAAACTCAAAAGGACGCATCTATAGTATATTACTTTTTATGAGTTCAATGGTTGTAACGACACAGTTATCCGTTCAGCCGTGGCCAGGTTGTAGGTGGCACTATAGAAAGTCCCGATCTGTTGGTTTAATGAATGATATTTGTTCTCCGAAAGATCTCGAAAAATCGGCCAAATTTAAACCCTTTTCTTAATATTTATAGAGATTTTTTTTTTTAACTTTGGATGTGTGTGATCATGTTCCAAAGACTCTTTAATTTTCGTATCTTGCTAATTGAGATCGTTTCTTCGCCGCTGAGGGCTGTTACTTTAACCTCTGACATATCTTTGTGAAGTTAGGATCGATATATATCACTTATATAAATAAAAGTTCTTTCCGCTGGTGGAATGCATCATATCTTGCCATCTCAAGCAGAGTGCATGAATTAGCCAAAAATCGGGAAATCCCACAAAATTGGGGCGCACAGGGCGAAATAATCAAAGTTACACGTACAGCCTCAACGACCAAGTGTAACCACTAACCGCCAAGACCCCGAGTTCATTGGATTGTTATACAACTGTGTACACCAGTATAACACAAACTGAAATCAGGACTTGATATTGACTTAACGACAAAATGCCCTATAGTCGATGTTAATTTGACACACATTCTAAATTCCTATGGGAAAAATCAAGATGCGCAGTTCATCGGCATTCATGCGAACACATTTCATAGACGTAGATCTGTAAATCACCAATGCTTTCCCTGACAAATACCCGCAAGAAATCAATACAAGGTATCAAACAAAAACCTTGGCTAAACATCAAAATTGCTTGAATATTTCATATCCATCAGCTATTCGGGTTTATCGACTCCAGTGGAACCATACCCGAGTTCTTGTCAGTCTCTTCTCAAATTTCCGTCTCTGTCTTCTTTAGCACGCCCCTTTCTCTAGATTACTAAATTTAGAGAAATGTGACATTTAATACTATTTTCCTGCTGTATGGGGAAGATTAGTGTTAGTCCATGACAAGAGTGTACATTTTAATTTTAATGGTTTCTCCCCTCTAAGCGACACTATTGATGATCCATCGTGCGTGCAATCAATGTTGACCGAAGAGAAACGGTTTTATTTACATACAACTTGAACTAATACAAACACAATTTCGCTGTTTGTAATAATAAGACCCAACAAGTTCGATTTTTGTTTGTATGGTTTCCATTTCGTGTCCATTTTCTTTTGTTTGTTCAGCAGGACCCACAGAGGGTAGAAAAAAAAGAGACCTTGTGCTCTCACAGTTCGAAGGTCGAGTATCACAGCGATTGTAAATCGTGTTCAAAATTTATAACTTGATGTTACCCACTTAAGAACCACACTCACAAATACTTTCTCAACACACAAAGACAAAAATTATAATTTATGAAATAAATTTATTAACATTCGCTATGCGAACCATTGCATCAATCGACAATGACTGCATATACACAAAACATTTCAGTTCTACTGGAATGTATAAAAATATATATACACAGCATATACACAGAACTGCTCGCAGTTCTTCAGTTACTAGAAACTGGTAGTGACATGACAAAATGCAGTTGAGGGCGTACAGTCAACTATGTAACCAAGACCCTATGGCGATTTTAACAGTTGATATTTTTCAAGGTCTTTTGTTTTGAATAGAAAGCGTTCCAAATATTCACATTGACTCTATAATACTTCATTGATTACTAGGGTTTTTAAATACCTGAATAATGGTTTTCGCATGACCACCTTCAATCAACAAATAAAATCGTGACGAGGGTTTAGGGTGAATTTGGTATGGGTTTAAAAATTAGGGCAGTGTTCAGGCTGACTGTATGCACGTAAATGTAATATGATATGAAAATTGCTTGCCATTTCAAAGATACTATTAATTCAGAAAAGACATTGTATAAAATGTCAGTGATGCAAATCTGATAACAAAAATACCGACATACATCTGGCTACATGATAGTAAATTACCCCCAAAAAAAAGTCATACTGTAAAATGTCCAAACAAGAATTGTTGGAGATGAGACCAACGAATTGATGATTGTCGTTTCAGTCACTGTCAGCTTTTCGCTACCTTTGCAATGCCCTCTGGAAGATTGGAACCATTTGAGACCACAAAGTCTTTCAAAAGTTCAAGTTGCTTTGTCATAAGGTCCAATTTGCCTTTAAGCTGCATGTTTTCAGATTCTAGATATTGCATTCGATCTTCCATTTCTACTTGTTTCAGCTTAGCTTTTTCACGACATTTGCGAATTGCAAGATTGTTTCTGGCTCGTTTTTCAAAATATTCACGTGTACCTTTTTCGGGCTGCCTTTTCTTTTTCACCGGTCCGCCAGCGGACGGCTTCCTTCCAGGTCGTCCCCGAGGCCGAGGTGTGTATTCCACGTCCATGGGACTTGGGGGTGGGGTCACAAAAGATGAAAGGTCTTGATCCGAGGTGTCCGAGTCCACGCAAGATGCAGACGATGAGTGGTCGAAGTCGTCTGACCCTGTTGACCCTGTAGAATGAAGTGTTTCTCTTACCGATTGTAAACAATTGGACACCGGATCCGTGTTGAGTACAAACTCAAAGTTGTCGAAACTGCTGAGCTGCTCTATGAGGGACTGATCTGACACGGGCTGGGCCTGCACAGTGACGGGAGTAGCGTTTACTAATGTTGTAAAGTCCTCACTTCCACCTCCTACGCTCTGGACAATGTCGTTAGATTTAATATCCAAGATAAGCTTCTCTAAAGCCTCGTCATTAACCTGAGTGGAGTTGTTGAAAAGTTCTTGGATGTCCACAGAATTTTCCAGCACTGGGTCCAACTCAAAGGGGTTTCTTTCCATCATAGTCTGTAACATGCAGTATTAATTTAACTTGGCGGAGCGGCCGCAAAATTGACTAGGCCATCCGTATAAGCTTTATTGGTTTTGGTTGGAATAACGTACAACACTATCCACGACGTGCTCGCTTTGCCGGTAAACTACGAATTGCTGTTTCCTGCTGTTGCCTTTAAATTTATATCGGCTTGCGCTCAGGTAAATCCTGATATAGAGTATTACTAATGCAGCATGTGACGCTTAGCGTTGCTACATAAGTGACGTCACATATTCAAAATGCTCTCTCGACCATAGCAAAACAAATATTCTACCTTGAAGTACAATCAAACACGCATTTTAATGAGGTTATATCTACAAGATAAAAATAGCGTGATGACGTCTGAAAGTCCTATTTTGAGAGTTGGATACCAAAAATATATTGAGTTATTTAATTTAGCACATATGCAGAATTATCTCAACATTTGATAATCTATCAGAATTTGACCCATTTGTAACTAAAATAAGATCAATTAATATAGCATGTTAAAATGCTTTCACTATTGAAATCACACCTGGGCTAGATAGGTCAATTTGTATGTACAGCACTGAACAGTATTAAACCATATTATTTGTATGGTTGTTTTCAGCTAAATCTACTTTATCTTAAGCACAGAAATAAACGGATTTAAACCGGATTAATACATTTAGATTCCTGTTGTTCTGTACCATGACAAGTCCTGAATGGACAAGAGGGAGATCCAGGTTCAATAACGAGAACAGATCAAAAACTAGAACACCGTACAACCGGAGCAGCTCTGATGGACATTTATCAATTCCCATGGTGACGGGTAAATAAAAAGAAAACAAATCGATGTTCTATTCAGCGTCTAGGAATAAGCTCAGCATCCGTCGGTGTTCATTACCCGGGTAGAAAATCGTTACCTGACTGCTAAACTGGGTGCTACATACATGTACTATAAGAGCCTATATAAAGAATAGATTGAACATCTTATTTCTCTTATTGGCTATTAATTGAGTAAATCAGTGCTGCAATAATGTTATGAATGTACGTCAATCAACGTTTTGTCTGTAGTGAATCTGAGCCATGTTTCGTTGGTTTCTCTGCGAAACGAGCGCCGAGTACGTCTGCGCTATTCCAAACGTTTGTAAGCCACTTTTCAACCGATATCACAAAGCACTAAAAATAATGTTCCTTAAGTATATCAAAAGTAAAGTGTGATTTTCACCTTTTCTCTCTCTCTCTCTCTCTCTCTCTCTCTCTCTCTCTCTCTCCTCCACACACAAGACCGCAAGAGTTAATGTTCTTGTGAACTATAAGCTGTGTATACAGCGGATTTGTGGAGAATCTGTATTTTTCCACCTGGTCATGGAAAATTAGTTGTAAGAGGCGTGTATTCGTCAGAAGGAAAAAAATGAATTCTTGCCATTAATATTTCCAAAACGTCATCAGACGGTTATGCTACACTACTATATAAAGATGAAATTATGAGGACATCGATGTTTTTGGTTATATACATTCAAAAAATGTTAGGTTATCTGATACGAAGGTAAATGTGAATCATTTCCAAGGCTTAAATTTGAGTATGAAAATTGCGTGTAATTGAACGATACATAATTTATGTACGATCTCAAGAAAATCAGATGCATATCAAGTTCATGCACATTGCTTTGAAATATAGTATGCACGTTTGCATTTTAAAAGTTTTTTTTAAACACAAACATATGTACAATGTAGGTTTAGGTCAAAACTTTGTCCTCGCCTAAGACCCAAAGAATATTTTTATCTTGATTTGTGTTTATCAGATTAAAATCTATTTGAGGTAACTGTTAAATTCATTTGTCAGTTCTCCAAATAAAAATATTGATAACAATGATTACTTGCAAACTCTTGTTTTCAAATAGCGCCGTGCGATGAAATTGTTTGGTTTTTTCACATTTTTCTTAATTGATAAAATTATCATTTTTCGAATTTCTAACACCTAATAATTGTATGTACTTCTCGAATGGAAAGTTATTGACCAAAAAAAAAATATCTTAAAGGCATAGGGTCTATCTTTTATCTCAAAAATGACATCACAATATTTTGCAAGAACTTCAAAAAACAAATTTGTAGTGTTACTTATGAGTTATCTATAGCTGCAGCACTTTGAAATTAAAGTCATTTTGAAGTTTTAGCCCTTTATAAAATGTTTGTCTGGAGGACAATATATTAAACTGGTACCCCGATGATTGTTGGCTACACACAAACATAAGAGATGCGAAGTCAACAGGGTACCAAATTAGGCAAATGAGAACAGGAAATTATTTTGTAATTACTATCGTATCCAATGTGTTTGTAAACATTCTGAAGAACTTTTTGTGATTTTCTAGTTATGATCTTAAATTTCACCACCTTTTTGGAACATGCAAAATTTCACCAATATCTTAGACCCTATGCCTTTAAGATTTTTTTTTTTACTATTTTCAATGTCATTTTAATGCTTTAATATTGTTATCCTGTAATTTGTATAGTAAATCAAATTCATTACAATATCCCAATTCCATTAGCTGCAGAACTGTAGCTCTCTGAAAAAATATTTTGACATGTCAAAATATTTTTTCAGAGAGCTACAGTTCTGCAGCTAAATTCCATAAGCTCTAAATATTGTTAAGTCTGTATACTTAGTATATTTCGATATACTACCAATTTCATTATCATTACACACTCACACCATTGTATAATGATTTACTCAAATCATGATTTATATATATACTCTAAACCTTATAGTGTATTCTCATGATCCAAGCAAGTAATTTCCATGTGATGCCCTGTATACCGGCCTCTAGGAGTGGCACCCAGTGTCATGGACAATTTCAATTAAAAGTACAAAACATTTGTATAATTCTCAAAAAAAAAATAAAAAATCACCCAACTCCGTTTGTTAGATATACATACGAGACAAATTCTGCCACTCCTCAAGGGAATGGGAATTTCCATGTTTTTCCTGTTTCATATCTCGCTCATGTCAATTAGACATGCCCTTTGACTTCAACAAGGATAATCAGCACAATCCACTATGTAGACATCCCGCTGATGCTCATATATGAAAAGGGAGTGGGGGATAGCACTTGGCTAAGATAACAGACTCAAAACAATTAACTTCATTCGTACTATGTTTCAGTCAAAAAATTTCTTTGAATTTGAAAACGAAAAACCATCTAATAATTTTATTTCAAATTCAAGAAATTTATTCGTTCCTGAATAAAAATACGAATGAAGAAAGGAGATAGTGAGTCTGGCAACAAGAAGGAAATGAACACCTATTAAGTTTTCATAATTTTTACTATTATAAATTAAAATATCTATAAAATCTATATGAACACAACAACAAATGCTAGTTATAAAAACAGCTTCGTCATCATACATTTGAGTGTTAGCTATACAATTCTTACAAGTTAAAGTCACAAAGCTACCATCTACATGGTAAAAAGTGTCACTATGTACAGGAATTTCCAACTTGGTGCTTATCAATGTTCTATTATTTTCAGGTGTGGGGTCACCTTGACATAATTTCGTCAAATTTCGACGGTAAAGAGGCACCGACATTGGTAAACAAACTTTTGAGCACATTGAGTTCTTTTGTTAATAAGTCCAACTTCTTCTGCAAGTTTTCGTTTTCTAAGCACAACTCTTGCATTCGGCTCTCTGTCTCTTGTTGTTTTTTCTTGGCCTTGTCTCTACTTTTTCGCACAGCTATATTATTTCTAGATCGTTTATCCAAGTACTCCTCTGTCCCCTTGGGTGGCTGTTTCTTTCTATTTGGTCTAAGGGGACCAGCAGCGGAAGGTTTCCTGCCGGGTCGGCCTCGCACAACTTCAAAGGGTGAAGTCGGTGGTGTAAGCGTCGACGATGTGACGTCGTATTCGGACGCTGGCGGAGAGCTAGCGAGACTGTCGAGATCACAAGTGCCGAATTCTTCCGTCTTGATGGTTGTGGCTGGCCAACCAGCCTCACTAGTCGTTGTAATTTGCTCTTGGCTGGACATAAAGTCAAATTCTTTCAAAGCGGGTAACGAACTTGCCTGTGTTGTTTGCAGTTCAATATACGGGACAACCGTAACTGGGTCAGCAGTTTTCTCCCCCAGAATAATGCTCTCCAGGTCGGCGTCGTTCACTTGTGTTGTATTATTCAATAGCTGTTGGATATCAACGGCGTTCTCAAAAAGAGGGTCCAAATCAAACTGGCCCGAAGTATCAAGTGTTATAGTTGTTACTTGCCCTTTCTTGTACTGTTCAGAATCGTACAGGTGAAACGATTCCATCAAATTTTCTTGAGGACATGGTGAACCAGGGAAAATGTTCTCGTCAAATGAAAATATTGGGAAATCCAGCGCCTCCGCTTGAGAAGTCACACCCAAGACAGACCCAAGAGCCTGTGTAGTGCTCACACGCGAATCGTGAAGATTGCGGTCGTTTACTTGTTTCACTCTGGAATTGTCAGACATACCACTGACGAAACATCGTTGGCTCTGAGTATATATAGATGTTCGCCGGGATTAACAATGTATTACTACGCAAAGAAATTAATTCTACGTAAAAGTGTGTAATAAAGCAAGACTAACCAATCAGTTAATATTAGATTTATACATTTGGCTTATGTTAAAGAAATGTTACAATCAGAACTAAAATGCGTGAATAGTTTTTACCATGCAGTGACCAAAGTAAAGAATTATATTTTGGATCGCAAGAAATCAGAGTGTCGAACTTGAGCGTGTAATCTCAAAATAGAATATGATATAAGAAGGGACAAATTTGATTGGTTCCTGAAATAGATATTACACTCTCCTCACTTATGACGTAAATTGTAATGGAAAACTCCCGAAATTCTCTCGTGTGTATCATGATATTCTAGAGGATACCCGAATATAGGGAATTTCCATTTTGTGCGGTATGATTATTAAGTAAAAGTCATCAAAATCTAAAAGATATATTTCTGAAATATTATCCCCAAAAAGTAAAAGAACTCTTGTTTCAAGCACTTGACTTGGTATCACAAACTAATATTTTATTTTTTTGTACCGAATACCGGAAGTACATGCCGATTGGCGAACAGTTCATTGCATCACAGAATATTGCATGGAAGGCTGTTAATATATACAGATACAGTTTGAAAGGAATATTGTTCATTTAACTCTGTTGTATATCAGGTAAGATGTTTATATATTTTTTTCAATGTATTTTCTATCAAAATTCAGGAATTAGAACAAGAAATACTTACTGATTTATTACTACTTTTGGTTTGTTGATGTTGACAATTCTACTTCCGGTTCTTGATTTTGCAATCATTTTCTTTATTGTCTTTTACGGAAAATGCTCAAAATCCCCTAATTAAAGTGCTTCAGATCTCCTCTCTGATTGCTATTGGTAATTTCATAACATTCCTATTGTGAAGCAGAATACTGTTACATGACAAGAACAAAAAATCTTTATTGCATCAGGCACTAAATCTAGAGAAAGGGAGATCACTCTAGTTTGCTATCTATAGTGATGCAATAATCTTGAATGATTTGTGTTGTTTTTGCTTGTAGATTTTGTGGGATGGCTCCTAAAAGGCCAGATTATGAGGGTTCAGATGGAGAATCATGTAATAAACCTCCCAAACGTGCTCGAATGGGAAAAGACACCGATGAATATTTGAAAAGGAGAGAAAGAAATAATATTGCAGTAAAAAAGAGTAGGGAACGTTCTCGACAGAAAGCAAAGGAAACAATTGAGCAAGTTAATACATTGCGAGCAGAAAATGAAATGTTGGAACAGAAGGTTCAAATTCTTTCAAAAGAACTGAGTGTTTTAAAAGACTTATTTTTGGCTCATGCAGGCAGCGTAACCCAATCAGATAGTGCCATCGATACCTCTGATGCCAGGGCTCCCATTCCTGATCATCAGTACAGCTCATCCAAACAGAAACAGTGACTCCCAGCAAAGGAGACTTTTCTCAACATTTTATATACACTTAGTGCCGTGGTCCATTTTACTATGTACAATTCAGCAAAAAATATTGTTCTGTACAATCAACAAGCATCCATTGCTTCAGTTTCATACATTTTAGTTACATGCATAGAAGAGATGACAGAAATAAATAAGAATGATATGTCTATGCGTTTGCAGATGTCATGCATTTTTAGATGTTTATAACTCATTGAAATCATTCCTCAGGGGAAGTTACCTTGAAGAATACTCTTGAAATATTCTTGTGTGTTTTCTAGCCGGTATTTCAACATTTATCAACCATCAACAGACTCTGAGAGCATTTCTGTTAAAGTAATTGCTTGTAAATGATTGTATACCTTCATCAAAGGTTCTAGTCCAATATCTGATGGCTCTTTCTTATTCTTTGACTAGTAAATGGATAGGCCATATCTTATGATACTTGGAGGGCATATGGGATGCTACACCATAACTAAGACGATATGCTGCAAACTACCGACATACTAATTTGACATAAAGGTCATATCATTGATCAATTTGTTTGTATTTTGCATGTTTCTGGAATGAAAGATATAGGGTATAGGATATTTTTTTGTCTACATGGCTGAAAACTTAACATCACCAACAAGAAATCGACTTCACATCACCAACAAAAAATCACCTTGATGCAAGCGTCAAAGATATCAGGCCGCAGAAGATGAAAGAAAATTTAATTTGAAAATCTTTTCAAGAACCACTGGGTCAGAAAAGTTCAAATTAACGTGAAAGCTTTCTGATATAGTGCAAATTTGTTAAAATATCTCCCCCCCCCCCCCCCCCCCCCCCCCCCCAGGATGGTGCCACAATAGGGGATCAAAGTCTTACATGTGTGTATATAGGGGAAATTTTTAAGAATATTCTTAAAAAAACCACTGGGCCAGAAAAAATATCTTTAAAGGGACTTGTTCATGTTTTTCGAAAAAAAATATTTTTCATTTTTAATATTAAAAATATAACTCATTTAATGTTGACAATCAAAATTAAGACCTTCTAAATGCCAGGATAAGAGAAATATTTTAGCTATATTTCTGTATTATGTAAACAAAGACTCGGTCTTTTTATGTAAATAAACAAACCAGTGAAATGTTAATTTTGTATCTTCAATTTGTACAAGCACAAATTTTAACTAATTTTTAATGGCACATTTTACCTAAAGTATACTTGAGATGTGATATATATAATAAACTTGGATCAATATCCATTTATTTTGAAAACTTAGTAAACAATAACACACCTCAATCTTTGTTTTCGAAACAAAAAACAAACTCTCTATAATGACCTGTGATTTAGAATAACCTTAATTTTTTTTATGAAACCTTCTAAACATATTAGACTATCTTTTGATCATTTAAAGTGAAAAACAGAATTTGGGGGGAAATCGTAAATCAGTCCCTTTAACCAAAAAAGCTAGGGATTTCATATCTTGTATATACATTCTTTACGGCAAGACCTTTTTAGTGATGCAATGGTGTGTGATCTTGACCTGGAAATTTGACCTACTTTTAATAAGAATCTTACCTTTTCAATATATTCTGAACTATTTAAGGCAGATCTTTCATATCTTGTATATTTCTTATAGCAAAGCCTTTGATTTCATATCATGATATAGTGAACTTGGAGTTTGACCTACTTTTAAAAAAACATAACCTAATAAACCTATTGAATATACATGTACAGTATATGGAACTACTTTAGGTGTGGCGTTCATAATAAGTGTACAGATTCTTTATGGCAAGACCTTGTACATAATGGTGTTTAATCTTTTGAGTTTGACCTACTTTTTAAAACAAACCTGACCTATTGAATTTCTCCTGAAAGACTTTGATATTTTGTATATAGGTTCTTGATGCAAGGCCTTATCATTTTGTGAAGCTTGACCTTAGAGTTGGACCTACTTTTTAGCTCACCTGAGCTGAAAGCTTTCATAAGAAAATGGGATGTATAAAAATGTTTTAAAATTCAACAGCTGAACAAGAGCAAGTCCAAGGTGACTCAGGTGAGCAATGTGGCCTAGAGGCCTCTTGTAAAATCTCAGATGTATTCAACATCTCCTGAACTACATGTATTCAAGGTAGATCTTTCATATTTTGGAAATATATTTCTTATGGCAAGAACTTCTATTTCATACTTTGACCTTAAAATGTGACCTACTTTTAAGAGCATGTAACCCATTAAATATTTTCAGAATTATTCTGGGCGGGGCTTTTATATTTTGTACATTTAGATTTTTTATGACAAGACCTTGTGATACCATCGTATTTGATCTTGTGTGACCTTGACCTATTTTAAAAAAACCAAAACCTGACCTAATCAGTATCTCCTGCATACACACCTAAATGCATAGTGATGTAACAAAGGAAGGCCTCTACCAAAACTGTAAACTTCATGATCTCCAAGGTAAAGGTTCTAACCCCAGGGTGGGGCCAAACTTGGTACATATAGCATTTATGTGTAAAACATTTGAACAACATCTTCTTAAAGACCCAATTTTAAGTTAACACCCCCAAATTGTAAGCCACCTGTCAATCAAACATTTAATAATAGATCTCTGGGTGGAATGACATCTGCAGGAACTTGGGAGTTACCCCAGAAAAGTTTTTTGATAACAATAACAGTCAGTACCTACAAGCATTCTTTGGATCTTGAGGAAGCCCTGTATTCTAGAGTTTTGATAGCATTGACCTGTCCACAACTGCTATTTTCTTGTAATTCAATTGTTTTTAAAAAGACCCCCAAATAATGCAATTTTAATATAATTGTAATTTTCCCCTCTATATACATGTATTATAAATTACACAATCAGAATCGAAATTAAACAATAATTTGCCCATTAATTTTTAAAACCTGTAACTCATTGAAATGATTTATATCATAAATTTATTTGTATCTAGATCTGTAACAGAAATTATTCATTGAGTCAATGACTGAGAGAAAGAAAGAGGGATTGGGTGTACACTGTGTGTCTATAGCATGCCAAATTCACAAAAATGAGCTAAACATAGTTTCACAGTTGATAAACTAGGTTTATCGACTGTAAACTATAGTTTACGGACCGTAAACTATAGTTAACGACGTTAATCTATATTTCACATCTGTAAACCATAGTTAACAGATAATCTATGTTTCACAAGCGTAAACTATAATTAACAATGATAACAATCATTAGCGATTGCAAAACATAGTTTATCTGATAAATATGGTTTCACGATTGTAAACTACGGTTTACAAGTCTGATAAATATAGTATCACAATTTGTGAAACTAGGATTAACAATTGTGAACTATAGTTAACGAATGTAAATTATAGTTTACAAATGTGAATCTGTATTTATCAGCAAAATCTATTGTTAACGTTTATTTAAAGACAGATAAACTTGGATTAGCATTTGTAAACTATAGTTTACAACCGTTAAATATAGTTTTACGGATGAAAACTATAGTTAACGAATTGTTAACTATAGTTTACAGTTCGTAAACTATAGTTTACAGTCGATAAACCTAGTTTATCAACTGTGAAATTATGTTTAGCTCATTTTTGTGAATTTGGCGTGCCACATGTGTCAGCTACACCCTTAGGAATACAACTATTTTCAAACACTATATGACCACAGAAACTCTGCAGAGGACCCTGAGACAGGTCCTATGTATATCAAAACTATACACTACACCCTGATGTCTTGGCCAGGCAAATAACAACGACCATAGATGAGCTCCCCCCACATCCAGTAATCCGTGAAGAAACATTTTTTTTTTTTGGTCTTTAAGCGCGATTGCTACTAAATTAAACAAGAGGCCCATGGGCCACATCACTCACCAGAGTCACTTTGGCCCATATAAAGATTTTCCCTATATATTTGCATGTAAAACTTTGATCCTTATTGTGGCCCCAACCTGCACCTGAGGGCCATGATTTTTACAAACTTGAATCAGCAGTAAGCTTTCATGTAAATATAAACTTATCTTGCCCAATGGTTCTTTAAAAGAATTAGATTTTAAAATACTTTCTTTATACATCTGCATGTAAAAGTTTGATACCCGGGGTCATCCTTTTAACAAACTTGAATCTACACTATTTCAGGAAGCTTCATGTTACTGTAAATGTAAACGTTTTTGGCCCAGTGATTATTCATCATCAGATTTTTAAAGGGACTGGTTCACGATTTTTGAACAAAATATATTTTATTTTTGATGTTAAACATCAAAAGTATAACTCATTTAATATTGACAACCAAAATGTTGACCCTCTGAATGCATGAATAAAAGCTATATTCTAGACTTAAATCTGTTATGTAAACAAAGACACGAGTCTCTTTATGTATACAAACAAACTGGTGAAATATTGAATTTGTAATATGTAGCATCTTAATTCTGCATAGTCACAACATTTAACTTTTAGATGACACATTTTACACAAAGAATGCTTGAGGGGGGGGGGGGGGGGGCATGATTTCAATAAACTTGAATATGTACTATGTCAGGAAGCTTTCATGTAAATGTAAAATTTTCTGGGCCAGTAGTTGTTGAGAAGATTTTCAAAGATTTTCCCTATATATTTGTATGTAAAACTTTGATCCCCTATTATACCCCCGGGGCCATGATTTAAACAAATTTGAATCTGCACTGTCTCAGGAAGCTATCATGTAAATTTGTACTTTCCTGACCCAGTGGTGCATGAGAAGAAGATTTTACCTATATATTCTCATGTAAAACTTTGATCACCTACTTTAGCCCCAACCTACCTCGGGGGGGGGGGTCATGGTTTTAACAAACATGAATCTGCATGGCCTTCATGTAAATTTCAGCTGTTCTGACCCAGTGGTCTTTGAGAAGATTAATAAACGACCAGGGCTGCATCCACCCTGTTTTTACATTTTTGTAATTATCTCCCCTTTGAAGAGGATATGACCCTTCATTTGAACGAACTTAAAAGCCTTTCATCCAAGGATGCTCTTTGTCAAGTTTGGTTGAAAATGGCCCATTGGTTCTGGAGGAGAAGTCGAAAATATAAAAAGTTTACAGAAGGACATATAGATGGACGGACAACAGGCGCTCAGAAGAGCTCACTTGAGCTTTCAGCTGCGGTGTGCTAAAAACTACATGGATATTTAGAAAGAGTGGTTAGTCCTTCATCAAAATTGTCAATTTGATGGTCCCAGGGGTAGGGGTTTTGGTATCAGGGAGGGGCCAAAAAGGTCAGTTATAAAAGTGTGAACAATAGAATTTTTTTAGCTTCATGGTAACTACCTTTCCAATTCTTTTCATAGAAGGTGTTGCTCGTCTCATGTTAATTTCCCTAAAGGTGTTGCATGAAAGATCGATAAAAGTAATTTGTTCAAATATATGATAAAACCAACTGGAACTTATGTGTTGATTCAAACATTTTTGAAAATAAGTTTTAAAGACGTATGTTAACAAAAAATTAGCCAAAATAATTCGAGTTTAAATCAAGCAATAAGCGATTTACAGATTTATGAATTTTAGCATTAAAATGGAGGGGTATTCCCGAATTTCAGAAAAACTGCTTCAGTGAAATAAAATAAATTTAGCATGAATATGTTCTTCGAGTTTCCCACCAAAAAAACTGTCGCTTTGAAACTTTGTTTCACGGGGGCATTTTTTGAAAAATTCAAAAAATCGAAACGTCTTCACTGATATTATTTTCAATTTCGCCTGTACGTTAATTTTCCTTAAAAATTTATGGTCTACTGCGTGGTTCAGTGGGTAGGGTCGTCGAATTCAATATTTAAAGATGTGTTCTTTTTTTACAACGACCGGGTTCGAATCCTTCACGAACACAATTTTTTTTCATATTACGTTTTCCATCTAGACTTAAACACACTTCTAGTTTTTATGAATGTTTCAGGTCAAATCTCTGTTTATTACAATGTGCCGAGTTTGAAATAAGCTACCAACCTGGACATAGTAAGTTTGTGAATGGGATTCGCTGTAAACACGTCAAATAGAGCATGCAATACATGTGCTTTAATAGTCAAGGTTGCCTATGAGAACTTGTATGTTTTTCTGAGTGAAAGTTGTTGACAAAGGCAAAATATGGTGTCTTTCACGAAAACCCGTTGTGAACTTTGCGAAGCTTTGAAAGAAAACCTTTAAGGCCAAACGAGGTAAATAACCATTAAACAGTTTGAGTGGGTAAGATGTCATGTATTCCAGTAGCATATTGCTATGGTGAGTTACTGTTTTAATGTGCATGTACATATAATTTTGTTGAACTTTATTAATGCGTATTAAACTTCCCATATTTTGTTTGAGGTCAGAGTCATGTGCAGTTGCTATCTGTTGGTTGTAGAAAATAATACATAGAATATAAGAACTTTTAGACTGAAGTCGTATAGAATATTAAATATTTGATACACTCGTAAGATGTAACTGTATACATTGTTTCTGATACGCAGGGAAAAAACCCACAATATATATATACTGTATGTATGTTTACAAAATAAATATAAAAAAGAGGGTTTTTCTTCTCACGTATAAGTTTTTGAATAAATTCTGCTTCATATGAATATAGAAACAGGTCAGCTAACAAAGGAGCACAATTCGTGCCCATGGGAACTCCAACAGACAGTTGGAAGACCTGATCACCAAAGACCACGAAGATATTGTCAATGAGGAACTTTAGCATATTTTTCATTCCAACTTCTGAGTACTTGTGCGTGGAATGAGGGTCGTCCACTTCTGCTTCATACTTAAGATATCTTATTGAAAGTAGACATTAACGGCAAACTGACAACTCAACTATATGACAAACGGGATGATTTCAGCTTCTCCATCGTCAACTTCCCATATTTATGTAGCAATATTCCATTATCACCTGCATATGGTGTTTATATATCTCAACTGATTCGATATGCAAGAGCTTGCTCCGTGTATAATCCGTTTTCAAATCGAGGTAAGCTACTGACAAACAAGTTGATGGTACAAGGGTTTTCAACAGTCAGCATTTTGCAAATTCTATGGTCGTTATAACGATCTAGTTCGTCAATACAACCTCGCATGGGTCAAATGCTGTCTGACGTGTTTCATACCGATTGTTAAGCCGTTCTTGGCACACTGATTTTGACTGCAGTTAACTCCGTTTACCTGATCAGGATATAGGACTCACGGCGGGTGTGACAGGTCAATAGGGGATGCTTACTCCTCCTAGGCACCTGATCCCACCTCTGGTGTGTCCAGGGGTCCGTGTTTGCCCAACTATCTATTTTGTATTGCTTATAGGAGTTATGAGATTGATCAATG
The DNA here is from genome assembly GCF_947568905.1 of Ostrea edulis. Classification (NCBI taxonomy): domain Eukaryota; kingdom Metazoa; phylum Mollusca; class Bivalvia; order Ostreida; family Ostreidae; genus Ostrea; species Ostrea edulis. Next base: position 89,029,632 of record NC_079164.1, on the reverse strand, counting down.
TTCGTTATCTTCACCTTGCACCATGCATGCAGAGGTGGGATCAGGGTCCTTATTCACAAAGAATCTTACGACTAAGCTGAAAAAAAATTCTGCCTGATAATCAAATACCAATCACAAGGTCATAAGTATGTACTCAAGTTTTATAAAACATGGATGCACGTTACATATTGATTAAGAAAAATTACAATGTTCGTTAATTTCGATCTTAGTCGTAAGAATTTTGTGAATAAGGGCCCAGGTGCCTAGGGAAAGTAAGCATCCCGTCGACCGACCACATATATGGCACGCCAAATTCACAAAAATGAGCTAAACATAGTTTCACAGTTGATAAACTAGGTTTATCGACTGTAAACTATAGTTTACGAACTGTAAACTATAGTTAACGATTCGTTAACTATAGTTTTCATCCATAAAACTATATTTAACAGTTGTAAACTATAATTTACAAATGCTAATCCAAGTTTATCTGTCTATAATTCCAATGTTATTTATTACAAGTGTTTTGATTGGACAAAAATAAAGCTGAACAAGAGTTTATACATCAATAAATCCGAAAACGCGATGTATTCATACACGCCTGAAAACAAATAACATAGTGCGGGGAAACTATTCAAATTTTTGCAATTGTTAATGAAGTGAATGAATTGGAATTATAAGAATCAAACATTCTTTTTGAAGAATTTATCGATGTGTAAACTCCGGCCATTTTACTCACAAACTTAACATAAAAGTGCTTCGCACTTTTATTCAGTTTGTGAGTAAAATGTCCGGAGTTTACACATCGATAAATTCTTCAAAAAGAATGTTTAATCCTATATTAAATAAACGTTAACAATAGATTTGCTGATAAATACAGATTCACATTTGTAAACTATAATTTACATTCGTTAACTATAGTTCACAATTGTTAATCCTAGTTTCACAAATTGTGATACTATATTTATCAGATAAACTTAATAATAGTTTAGACTTGTAAACCGTAGTTTACAATCGTGAAACCGTATTTATCAGATAAACTATGTTTTGCAATCGCTAATGATTGTTTTCATTGTTAATTATAGTTTACGCTTGTGAAACATAGATTATCTGTTAACTATGGTTTACAGATGTGAAATATAGATTAACGTCGTTAACTATAGTTTACGGTCCGTAAACTATAGTTTACAGTCGATAAACCTAGTTTATCAACTGTGAAACTATGTTTAGCTCATATTTGTGAATTTGGCGTGCCATATGATACATGCTCAATAGTTGAATTTATCGATTTATCTAAAATTATCATTATATTGAAATGCGTTTTATGTTCCAAGGCAGTGCTGTTTCCATAGTTTTACAAACTTGAAAGGCATTTTTATCATAAATTAGTAACTTGAAAAGGTTGAGAGTAGAAAAAAGGAAAGTACAGGCAGTCGACTGCTGAGAGCATAAAGTTCAGAACAAGTCGTGCATCAAAGGTTTTAGCAAGTCACTGTGAAGGCAGCAGAAATAAAATGTATATTCACTGTATAGCATAAAAATATTTCAATTACATTAATGCATACAAATTTTAATGATTTTTAATATAAAACCATGGGAGAAAACTAAAACGGCCTAGCTGTTTCAGCTACCTAATTTCAGTCATGTTATGATAATTAGGCAGATAGATATTGTTTAAATTGAACCTGATCAAATCATGAACATTACAAAATATGTACATACATGTACATGAAGCTGCGCTCGTTCAAACAGTAGCACCGTCAACATATTACTTTGTTTTGCGCCCTTCAGTTAATATTATACATTATGTGTTGGGATTCCTCTCATGCGGATGGGACTATCTATAGACGCCTAAGAGACTTAACGAGTGGCAGATATATTTATGGGTTCCCACTATATTTATTTCTTTTAACCATCTTCATGCTTTTTAGCTCACCCGAACCAAAGGCTCAAGTTAGCTTTTCTAATTGGAACTTGTACGTTGTCGGTGTCGTAAACCTTTTCATCTTCTCTATAACCACTATGTCAATTTCAATCAAACTTGGCATAAAGCATTCTTCAGTGCAGCTCTAGGGATTCAGGTTTGTTCAAATGCTGGGCAACACCTTTCTCCCAGGGGAGACACTAGCCAAATAGTGAAAATATACCGACAAATTTTAAAATTTGTCCTCTCTAGAACCAGTAGGTCAATTTCAATCAAACTTGGTACAAATCATCCTTGGGTGAAGGAGGTCCAAGTTAGTTCAAATGAAGGACCATGCCCCCTTCAAAGGGGAGATAATCATAAAAATTGATAAAAAAATTTAGGTGGGATCATTTCAAAATCTTCTTCTCCAGAAAAGTTATAATTTACATAGAAGCTTTTTGACATAGTGCAAATTCAAGTTTGTTCAAATGGTCCCCAGAGGTCGGGTGGGGCCACAATAGGGAATCAAAGTTTTACATTCGAATATATTATATAGGAAAAAATCTTTAAAATTCTTCTCAAGAACCACTGGGCCAGAAAAGTTGGAAATTTAAATGGCAGCTTCCTGACATGGTGCAGATTCAGGTTTGTTAAAATCATTGGGTAGGGTGGGGCAACAATAGGGGATCAGAGTTTTACATGCAAATATATAGGGGAAGTCTTTTGAAATCTTCTCAAGAACCACCAAGTGAGAAAAGTTGAAATTTACACAAAAGCTTCCTTACTTAGAGTAGATCCAAGTTTGTGCAATTCATGGTCCACTGGTGGTGCTGGTGGTGGGGGTGGGGGGGGGGGTGTTAGATTGGGGCCACAATAGGGGAACAAGTGATACAATGTATATGCTGATATATAGGAAACTATTAAGCTAGGTCTTTCATATTTTGTATATACATTCTTTATGGAAAAACCTTTCATGTGATGCAATGGTGTGTGATCTTGTGACCTTGACTCAAAAATTTGACCCACTTATGATAAAAATCTTATCTACAGTATGTGTGTATTTAAGGTAGATATTTATCTTGTTTATGAATTTCTTATGGCAAGAGCTCTCATTTCATAACATGTCCTTTGACCTACTTTTAAGAAACTATAACCTATTAAGGTAATTCCACCCCTCTAGAATTATTGGTTTAGTCTTATATTTGATTGTTGGTTCTTCAATTAATATATCTTTGTAACAAATAAAAATGAAAAAATAAGTATGTTGCAGCATCAATAAATTTTTTATCAATTAGCACAATATACCTGTTATTAAATGTCAGAAAATTGCCATTTTCTTTCGACAGCATTATCAAAATTTCACAAAACCTGGTTGTAACAATATAATAGTACATGTATACACAAAACTGTTTCTTTAAAAAAATATACCAAATACCAAAGGAAATCTATGGCATAATGGACTTGATAAATAATTCAATGAAAACAGACCTATTGCCCTTGGGTTCAATATTTTCATATACAATTTAGACTTTTGAAATATTTGATGGTTAACAAGATTTTTTACAATAACTATTGAAAAAGATCCCAACACAATTTATGTCTCTGTCATGCATAAATCTTATTAAATCATTGACTTTACAAAATCTTATGACATCACAGGAGGGTGGGAATACTTTAAGTATATCCAGAACTATTTAAGGTAGGGCTTTTATATTTGTATATAGGTTGTTTATGACAAGACCTTGTGACACAATGGTGTTTGATCTTTTGACCTTGGAGTTTGACCTACTTTAAAAAAACCCACCTTGACCAATTCAATATTTCCTGAACTAAGTAAGATAAGGCTTTGACATTTTGATTATAAATTCTTTATGAGAAGACCACAGGCACTTATATCACTTGGGGGCCTAATTACTCTTATATATAGTAATTAGGCCCCCCAAGTGATAAAAGTGCCAATCTAATTAAAATTGGATCCTTTGATCCGCTCATCTACTATTGCTACACAAGATGAGCGGATCAAAGGATCTAATTTTAATTAATCTGACCTACTCAATATATTCTGAACTATTTAAGATACAGATTTCGTGTTTTGTATATACATTTCTTAAGGCAGAGTCTTTTGTATCATACCATGATCTACGACCTTGGTTTTATCCAGAATAGCAAGATCATGTTAGCCATATTGATGTTGAGGCAACTCTTTAATTCAATTAGTTAACCACCGTAAAATGGCTGAAATATTGCCAAAACGGCGTAAAAAAATTAAACAATCAATCAATCTTCATTATGAGAATTCACTTTCAGTTATGATGTTATCCTTTGGGGCTAGGTTGGGGCCACAATATGGGGTCAAAATGTTTCATGGAAATAAAGATGGATGAAAAATCTTAAAAATCACAACAGATGAACAGAAGGGCCAATGTGGTTCAGGTGAGCGATGTGACCCAAGGGCCTCTTATCATTGTGTGATTTGTATTTGATTTCAAATGCAATTTTAAGGATGTACGCGTCATACACCAGGATCTTGCTTCCTACTGGTTCTCAATTAAAAATAAAACATCGCTGGAATGGAAATTTTAAAAATAGTGTAACTTTTTTATTTCAATAGCGCTTGCAGGAATGCTATTTTTTTTTAGAAAGCTGTTGTAAGAATGGGAGTTTTATGTCTACGTGTAGATGCTATGGCTGGATTATGTTCAATGTAATTCTATTTCACAGTTTTACCTATACTGTGAAAATTACACTAAAGCAAAAATAAGACAGTATCCAGTCTCAAATATGTTTTGGCCTAATTTACTTTATAGGCTATTACTGAGTATGTGGATTGGGACCATTACTATAAAACCACTAAGTATTCACTGTATAGTATTCTTATAAATGTTTCTCCTCTAGTGAACTCTTCCCTCAATTTACAATTTTACTGCCTTAATAAAACTGAATAAAAATTTTTAATGACTTAATGTCATTATTCAAATATTTATTGTCATACACAAAATTTAAACACCATGTCCACATCAAGAGTCTCTCCACTGCATGTCTTTTAAAACCATGTGTTTCTTTTTCAGTTTCAGCCAAGTGGGCTGACCTTTGACCTCTTGCTGGTGGTGGAGGAAGGGATATTTCGGTGGTGGTGTTGGGGGTTGAAATGGATGAACAGACTTAAGTTTCTCTCTTAACACCTCTTCATTTATATCTTTAGTGTCTCTGTATCGATCTAAGTATCTGAAAAATGAAGAATATTCTTGTTGAAATAAAAATCTTGTCTTTTTTGCACTGGGAGGACCCTCTGAATTTTAAGTACATCATGAATTTAACCAAACTTTTGCCACCAAATATGAATTGAGTTATGCCATTTTGGAATATCTTTTCATGAAAGACTACAAGCTCAAAAAAAAAGAAGAGAGAATAACTTCATAGAACAACACTCACAAGTTAAACGGTTTATTGTGAGGGAACTTCTTCTGTTTAGGATGATATGAAGCAGGAAAAACGAACTCAAATGATGGCTCCTGCATACCTAAAATAAAGCAGAATCATATTGTTATACCTAATATCCATCGCATTATGTAAGCCATGAAGATTGCTAATCCAAAACACCAATTTTTTTATGGAAATAATTTCAAATTAGTCCAGTCAAGGATTCAGGATACTAAAGGTCATAAACTCTAATGTACACCTTAACCTAGACGTTGTGTTTTTGTGCAAAATTACGAGAAAATTTACAGATGCTTTGCAGCTGACAAAGATCTGCAGTAACTTTAAAACTGTAATGTATGCGACTTATTATGTGTACGATCTGTTTATTGTTTTGTGTAACTCTCTAGGAAGAGGGATAATAAAGTACTGAGACAAGCATGGCACGTGTGTTGACAGAGTACATTACTTGGTGCTAGAAGTGTGGATATCGTGTGTATCTGTCGCCATCTGCTCACGAGGAAGTGGCGAATAACTTTTGAAACTCTTGGGACATTTTCTATCGAAAGATAAGGACGCCATGTCAACACATTCGTTCAGAACTTTGCCAGAATTTAACACCAGTGACCCAAACACGACAGCTCAGGAATGGGATGCCTACAAACGTTCATTCTTGATTCATCTCGACGCGCTTGGTCTTGATGACAAACCGGGAAAACGCAAGGTAGGAGTATTACTTGCTAACATGGGACGTGAGGCGATAAAGATTTATGATTCGTTTACATGGGCACCGGAAGTTGAAGCTGATCCGGGAGCAGGCATCGAAGCAGTTCCGGCCGAGGACAAACACGATTTGACAACTGTATTTTGCAAGTTTGATAGACATTGTGGTGTGCACAATTATAGAAACATTAAACGGCAAGAATTCTTGAACACAAAGCGTGGAAATAACACCATAATGGACTACATTTCTGAACTGAAGAAGAAGGCTGAATTCTGTGAGTATGGCGATCAACGCGAAGGATTCATTTGTGACATGATCATTAATGGGGTTAATGACCGTAAGTGTACAGAAAAACTTATGGAAATTCCTGCTGTTGATTTGACACTAGACAAGGTCATACAAACATGTAGGCAAGTAGAGCTTACCAAAGCACATCTTGACACTCTTACTGAAAATCTAACAGTGAATTATGCTGGTTCATCCAGGTCGAAACAGAAACCCAAACCTGGATATCAAGGGAAACACCCGTACTGTAAGAAATGCACAAAGCATCATGCTTTTCGTCAATGCCCAGCCTTCAACAAAACATGCAACGAGTGTGGCATTCAAGGACATTTCAAAGCCTCACCACTGTGTAAAGGTCACTCGCAAAATTCTCAACAACACAGAGGACAATCACGTGGACGCGGAACTAACAAACATTCAAAGCGCCATGTTCATTATTCAGACTGTCAAGAACAAGGGGAGGATGTATGTGACATTTTTGATCAGAGCATGGTTCAGCAGTGTTACACAGCATTCATGGAGAACTCATATGAAACAGTACATGTCGCCTCAAGTGATGACAGTGAATGGGCTGTTACTTTTGATGTACAAGGATTACCGCTGGAGTTAGAAATTGACAGTGGAGCCAGATGCAACATTATTTCAAAATCGATAGCTCAACGATTCACTTCAGTTTCTTCAATTCAAGGGAGCAGTACTGTTATCCATGGTGTGTGTGGCAACCCTACAAAAGTGCATGGTGAAATAACATTGCCATGTAGGTACAAAACTCTGTTTCGCAACTTAACATTCAAGATTATGGACACACCCAAATACATCAGTCTACTAGGAAGACCAGATTGTTTGCATTTTGGTCTCATTACACGAGTGAACATGGTGAACAGTGATAGTTTGTCTGTCAGTGAACTCCTTCAAGAATTCTCAGACGTAATGGGAGACAGTGTTGGTTGTTTACCAGGAGAATATGATATCAAGGTGGACAACTCTGTGGAACCTGTTCTTCATGCACCAAGACCATTACCAGTTGCAATGCGAGACGATGTGAAAAAAGAACTTGACCACTTAGTTAAATGTAACATCATTGCAACAGTGACAGAACCAACCAGTTGGGTTAGCAGCATGGTATGTGTGCGCAAGAAGAATGGACGCGTAAGGATCTGTTTAGACCCTACTGACTTGAACAGAGCTGTGCTGCGTGAGCATTTCCCTATGAACACTATAGACGATATAGTCATTCGAGTTCATGGAAGCCAGATATTTTCAACTTTGGACGCAAACATGGGCTACTTCCAGATTAAGCTATCTAAGAAGAGTTCTCTACTCACAACATTCAACACTCCTTTCGGACAATACCGTTATTTGCGCATCCCGATAGGACTGAAATGTGCAGCAAAAGTATTTCAGCGTGAAATGATCAACCACTTTGGAAACATAGATGGTGTTGAAGTTGTTATGGACGATATTCTAGTACATGGTCGTGATGAAGGGGAACACAACAGTCGTCGAACTGTACTTGAACGGGTTAAGGCCATTAACTTGAAACTTAACAAAAGCAAGTGTGTTCTAGCTAAAAGTGAAGTGAACTATGTAGGCCATTTATTGACAGGTGAAGGACTAAAACCTACTCCGGAACGTATTAGAGCAATCACCGAGATGAGAGCGCCAGAAAATCATGCAGAATTGGAAACAGTACTTGGAATGCTAGCATATGTTGCTAAGTTCATTCCTAATCTGAGTGAATTGAACGCACCTCTCAGAGTTCTGAAGACCAGTGATGATTGGAATTGGACTTCGGAAGCAGAACAATCATTTGAGAATGTGAAAACAGCACTTACTTCAACTAAAGTTCTTAGATACTTTGACATCAGCCAGCCAGTAACTCTCAGTGTGGATGCATCTATGAAGGGACTAGGTGCTGCTGTTGTTCAGCAGAATGGAGTTGTTGCGTATGCTTCTAGAGCCCTGACCCCTGCAGAGCAGTGTCACGCCCAGATCGAAAAGGAATTACTTGCAGTCGTTTTTGGATGTGAGAAATTCCATAAACTTTTGTACGGCAAAACCAATGTTACAATTGAATCTGATCATAAACCGTTAGAAACTATCATGCGCAAACCGATGACATCTGCACCAATGCGTATTCAGAAGATGATGTTGAAACTACAACCGTATGAGTTTCATCTTGTTTATGTCAAAGGAAAAGATCTAGGACTTGCGGACTGTCTTGGTCGTCTACCCTTACCAGAAACATGTCAGTCCATGGATGATGAGATGATGGTCTTCAAAGCTGATACATTGACAAGTAGCAAACATGACTTGATTGCAGATGCAACAAAACGAGACGACCAGTTGCAGATGTTGAAGCGTGTCATTAGTGATGGTTGGCCTACACGAAAAGCTGATGCACCGTGGGAAGTATTGCAGTTCTGGGAACTTCAGAGATGAACTGTCAACATACAATGGTGTGATCTACCGTGGAGAACGCATTGTTATTCCAGTTGAGCTAAGACCGTCTACTCTGAAAATCATTCACAGTTCACACATAAGGATACTAAAATGCAAACAGAGCACGGGAACTTGTTTATTGGCCAGGGATGAACAAGCAGATAGAGGATGTAGTGAGCCGTTGCAGTGCGTGTTTACAATTTCAGTGCAAACCTCAGAAGAAACCAATGTTGATACACCCCATACCTTCTTTACCGTGGAGCAAAGTAGCCACAGATTTGTTTGAATTGGATGGATTTCACTACTTAATCATGGTGGACTACTATTCCAACTTCATTGAAGTGGCATCACTGAAACGTGATACAACTTCACAGAACGTTATCAAGCACCTGAAAGAGAACATTGCGAGATATGGTATTATGGACATGTTAATCAGTGATAATGGTCTACAATACACAAGTGCCGAATTCAAGTCTTTTGTTGCGAGTTATGGAATTGAGCATATAACCTCGTCACCTTTGTATTCGCAATCTAACGGTCTTGCCGAAAAAGCTGTGCAGACAGTGAAGAACCTATTCAAGAAATGCAGTGAATCTGGAGATGATGTGTATTTGAGTCTATTGGATCTCAGGAACACACCTCGAGATGAGCAGATTGGATCACCTATGCAGAGACTAATGGGTCGACGTGCGAAGACTCAGTTACCTATGAGTGACAATCTTCGGAAACCAACAACAATTCAGGTCAGAAGTTGTGTCATCCAAGCTAATGGATTATCATCAGAAGCAGAAACATTACTATGATAGTGGAGCAAAAGAGCGCGAACAATGTCAACCTGGAGACACTGTTCGTATACAGTCGCCAGAAGGTTGGAAGCCTGCTGAGTTCATGGAACATACTGACAAACCTCGCTCGCACATTGTTAAAGCAGGAAGTGGCAGAGTGTATAGAAGAAACAATCGCATGCTCCTCAAAACCAAGTAAGAACAACATGTAATCTCATCTGGCGAGTGTGTGATGCCGCCAATTGTGAATTCAAGGAATACACCTGTGTTAGCGCGTCGTGAACCGGAAACTCCGAAACAGTCTCCTGAAACAGAAACTTTGAATGTTGCATCAAAACAGTGTTCTGTACCTAACAGGAAATCCGTTAATATCGTGTCACCGTCATTGGACAATGATTCGATTCGCAGAACCAAATCTGGACGCGAAGTCAAGAAACCTAAGTATCTGGAGAACTATTCAAACTAGTGACTTTTTGATTTTTTTGTAAAAGAGGGGATGTAATGTATGCGACTTATTATGTGTACGATCTGTTTATTGTTTTGTGTAACTCTCTAGGAAGAGGGATAATAAAGTACTGAGACAAGCATGGCACGTGTGTTGACAGAGTACATTACAAAAACTGCCTGAAAATATAAAATAAATTGAAGTGGGCATTGTAAGAAATCTACATGATATGTGGTCACTATCAAATCATTATTAACTGTGACAAGATCCTAATCATTGACATAATCTTGATGTAGCTTCAAAGATTTTCAAAAAACGAAAGCAATTCAATCATAAAAAAAATAATGAATATTACAAAAAGAAATTATTTATAGAAACAGGAATTCAGAGCATTCCTTTCATGAAAAAATTGAAAAAATATCACTCAAAAAATTATTTATAGAAAAATGTTGGACTCGACCTTTGCCCCAAAGACTATAAAGCTAGATTGAGATTATTGATTTGTTATCATACGCATATATATCAGTCTTCACGAAAACATTTAAAACTTGCTGGCCAGTCGGACCAGTGAACTGTCTGAATTTACTGGCCTACAGTGAAATGTACTGGCCCCCAAAATTTCCATAGTACATGTTTATCACATACATTATGGAATGCATTGTAAAATTGTACAATTAATTTACTGAAACTATGCTTATTACTCATATTCATATCCACCCTAAGGCATCCTTTCTGTCGATACCAGAAAAACAACACCTACATGGTATTTTCTCTCTTTCTTCACCCGCAAACAACAAATTCACGTATTTTTCACAAACATGAAAATAGTCCGAGTGCACCTTAGGAAGTAGCCTTCTCTACCAACATCAAATGTAAACGATTGATTAATTCTATAAACTATAGAAATTGCATAAAATCAGAGATAACTGCAATTGACAAAGTCCATTTTAATTTGACAATGCAATAAAGCAGCAGTTATCGGCGTGCAGTGCGATACAGGATGCGGCCATTTTTGTTGTTTCCATAAGTTGTTCGTTGAATATGCAACGTACAAGTTATCTTGACAATTACAAGCATAGACATAGTTATCGTTCTTTACTTTAAAGAAATAAACAAACCACGATGTCAAAACACTTTAAGCGCTATTTATTGATTTATTTTTATTTTTATGGTAATTTAAGTAAATATGACGTTTAGAATATCTAAATCCAACATTATATTCCATGTGACTTACAAAAAGTCTACAAGCCCATCGGACTTCCTGATTTTTTAATTTCACTGACCCGACCCTAAAATTCACTGGCCTCGGTCTTCGGACCACTGAGTTTTCGTGAAGACTGATATATATTCTTATCATACATGTACATGTATGCTTTGTTCTACGTTATGTTAGAAAGGAAAAGAACCAAAAAGGAAAAATGACAGCAATTTTGAAGATGCATGTAGTAATTAATAATAATTAAAATTTGATGAATATTGGAAAACACTTATTCCTCATCGAAAACGCAAAGATCCGCCTTACGAAAAATATCTAAATCATTTCTTTATATGTTTACTTTCTATCAAATGATCAAACCATAATTGCTGTAATTTCTATTATAATACTCCCCCCCCCCCCCCCCTCCCCCCAAGATGCATCAACTGACCAGGTTTGGTTCCTTGCAGTGTGCATGATATGATCTTAACACAATTTGAATGTGAATAGCCAAACAATTGGACAATGAGACCACAGTGACTTAAATGTATATTTGGTTCGTGACACACCTTCCCCAAGGTCAACTAACTAAAACTAGGATAGGCTAAGACAGCCCACAGTGTGCAAGACTTGATCCAGACACAATTTAAGTATGTATTACCATAAAAGTTAAAATGGGGGGGGGGGGGGGGGGGGGCACAGTGACCCCCCCCCCCCTCCCCAAAGATGCATCAGTTGACCAAGTTTGATAGTCCTAAGTCTCAAGACCCGGACATGAAAAAGCTAACAAATGTAAAGGAAGGCCTAACTAAAACAAAAAATGTCCTGTCAAGACTGGTACGTGAAAACTTGATATATCGATAAAGTTATAGTGTTACCATGGTAACTGTCAAAATTTAATAACCAATTAGAAAATTTTAAAAATTCTGTCGGAAAAGTGGACAATGCAACTCACCAAGTTTGTTCCAGAATAGCTCCCGAATACTCTCATCATGCTCACTTTGGAAGAAACTGACTCCTGCAGGGGTCAAATGGTCCTGATGTTTTTCATAAAAGTCAAACGTTTTGAAAGTCCTTTCTTTTAAAGAACATCTGAAATGTGAAGAATGACATTTCTTGAGTAATACATGCATAGCAATTTCTGTATCTTGGATGTAAGGATTAGATTTAAGTGAACATCTTGAGAAATGATTTAGATTTGAAAGTTAGTGATGACTCCTTACAGAAATTTAAAGAGAAACAGGATAATTTATTCAATAACTTAGTCTGTTTTTCTGGGGAGTTTTGGAATGTGGATTTGTTTTTGATTAAGAAGTCAATTGTGTGATTGCCTGGAAAAGAAATAGCAATATTTCTTGAGTAGAAGTAGATAAGGTTTGTGCCAAGTCTGACGATAGAGCAGTTCTAGAGAAGAGTTTCTAAGAATAAATCGAGGAAATTTTCTGTCAAGCTTGATAACTTGGCATGCCGTTAATCTGGAGAAGTTATAAATGTGATAAGTTTACACCAGATAAACAGGAGACAAATTTTCGATGAAAACAATCATCCTGATCCTTTTGCCTATATAGGTGTGCTAAAATTGTCAATCATAACATACAGATCGACACAGAGAGAGTATGACTGTACAATCTTACGTGTTTGAGGTTAGTCTGTCATCGCTGAAGTCAATCGTCTGTTCCTGTTTAAAGAGAACAAACACATAGCGATGGAATCCTGTTCCTTTCACAGGAAACACCTGTAAGTAATCACAGAGTAATTCCCCTTTGCTGATCTCATTTCCTGGTATATTTCCCCTACAAAATAAAAATCATTAAGTTAATCAACGAAGAGGTGACTCTCCATGAATCCAGCTCCATGAAACTAATGTAAAGAGAAACGTTAAGAAGCTGGGTCACAGCAGGCTCATACACGCTAGACCAAAGATCTTCATACATACGAGACCAACAATCTTCATACATACGAGATCAATATTCTTCATACATTTTAGACCAACGATCTTCATACACACTAGACCAAAGATCTTCATACATACGAGATCAACGATCTTCATACATACGAGACCAACGATCTTCATACATACGAGATCAATGATCTTCATACACACGAGATCAATGATCTTCATACATACGAGACCAACAATTATAGACATGTATGATTGATTTTACAGTAAATATAATGAACATGTTTATAATGAACATACTTATAATGAACATGTTTATAATGAACATGTTTATAATGAACATGCTTATAATGAACATGCTTATAATGAACATGTTTATAATGAACATGTTTATAATGAACATGCTTATAATGAACATGCTTATAATGAACATGTTTATAATGAACATGCTTATAATGAACATGCTTATAATGAACATGTTTATAAAGAAATTAGAATTATTGCTTATTGCAAAGCGATATTTATTCCCCTAAGAGAGGAAATGACGAAACTTTTATTGGATATAAAGCAGACTGATTAAAACAAACTGTTTTCCGATGGCCCTGGAGGCTCAAAATAACTGTTTTTGTATTATGAATGTCTCTAAAATAAGACTGTTCAATAACAAGACACCCATAAGCTTAACAGTCGCTAAAGTGCAAAATAACCAAAACTTGTAGCATGTTCTTGATGCAGCATCAAAACAGAACTGAATGTTGTTGATCAAAAATAACCAAGTGCTTGAATATACACTGTACATGTACATTACCAAGGTACAAGTTGGATAGCCTTTAGTTGGCAAGTCAAACTCAATACTGCATGTCTCATTGACAGGTATAAATCATTGGATTAAATCCAATGCTTCACATCTCATTGACAGGTATAAATCATTGGATTAAATCCAATGCTTCACATCTCATTGACAGGTATAAATCATTGGATTAAATCCAATGCTTCACATCTCATTGACAGGTATAAATCATTGGATTAAATTCAATGCTTCACATCTCATTGACAGGTATAAATCATCAGATCAAATGCAATGCTTCAGCACTCACTGACAAGGTATAAATCATCAGATTAAGCTCAATGCTTCAGCACTCACTGACAAGGTATAAATCATCAGATTAAGATCAATGCTTCAGCACTCACTGACAAGGTATAAATCATCAGATCAAATGCAATGCTTCAGCACTCACTGACAAGGTATTAATCATCAGATTAAGCTCAATGCTTCAGCACTCACTGACAAGGTATAAATCATCAGATTAAATTCAATGCTTCAGCACTCACTGATCCAACTGTTACTTTAAGTTATCAATATTTGACATTATACTCTACTATGTGAAACTTGAAGAAAATTGATCATCAAACTTTATGAGCCAAAATATTTTAATAAAGTGCTTACAGAGAGGGCTGTTGATTCTATTTACATTATGTATATTTGTAAACTTAATGTTTAAAAAGACAATTTTTACATTATTTTTGACAATCTGCCTGTATACACATCAACACTTCGCTGCGAGTTACATCCCTCTTAGGGATTGGCCAAAGGTCAATCGATGAAAAGCCAATTTTTCCTTCGTTACCCTACGAAATGTAAGACAATTTTTATGGGTTTCCCCACCCTGGGGCATTAATGTAGTTGATTGCAATTAATGGAAAAATAATAAATGTCAGTGTCTGCAATTATGTCAAAGTCGCACATCAAATAGTTCAGCACTAAACCATTCAAGACAGTTGTAGTGCGATACTGATGGAGATTTTTCATGATTGTGTCAAATAGTAGGTATGTACAAATGTATGATCTATAACTGCTCTCGATTTTTAATACGCACAAGAGGTCCATAGGCTTTATCAGTCATCTGAACATTAGTTAGAAGTATCACTAATCCCAACAGCTATCAAATCTACAGTCTTCACGAAAAACTTTGTGAAGCACAGGCCCTTCGGGCCTCCCAGTATAATAATTTTGCAAGCCCGAACAATATTTTAATGGCCCAAAATGTTTTTTTCTAATTTGACCACTTGTCATTTGCAAGGTGCTGCATGCTGATTCTACACTATAGATACATGCATGTGCTACTGTAGGAGAATACACATCAAGATGATCATAGTTAGAGAACAACTGACATTAAAAGGATTATATTTTATTTTATTTTTCAACATATTAATCTCGCAGATGACATCAGCAGCTCATGTTCTACTTTGTTTTGTAAACACCACGTACAAAACATTTTGTTTTCTGCAGAATTAAATCTTAGCAAAGGCCCACCCTCGGTCCATTGGGGCATGAATTTTCATTCTCTTTTGTCCTTGTACGACCGTTTTTTTTTTTTATTTGGATCTGATGGTTGTGACTGCGAAATACACTTGTGAGGTTCTGAATTTCACGGACGAGCCCCCTCCCAACACAGGCACTGGAAGTTAACTAGTTTACTATATGTAAATATATAGTATGTGCATGTATTTTTTATACATGCACATACTATATATCTACATTAACTTCCAGTGCCCGTGCCTCCCTATACTTCAGAAAAGGCAGCATGGTTGATCTTTTTCCGATGCAAAATTTCACTGCTAAGTCATGACAAAGTCTGAGTCAATCTCATGCTTTACTTGTAACATATACAAAACATACAATAAAACATTTACAGGCCCAACGGACTCCTGGATTAAATATTTTTAGAAGCCCAATCCCAATTCTACTGGCCTCGGGCATCGGGCCACCAGTTAACGTCGAAGACTGAATCTATAAAAAGTTTCCTGTTCCGCATATCCAAGCTAAATTCTAATATTCAGCAGGAGTATTAAATAAAATGCTCCAGAAAAAGCTCATAATGATGAGAGATTTTACATCATATAAATTATATGACTATTTTGGACCTGCCATAGAGTTAGAACCATGTAGGGTTGCAAAATTCACAATTTTGGTACATTTGTTTCTGCTTTTCCTAACTACGCATTTAGTTTTATACAGTATCAGCAAAATGAAAGAAGAAATCTTTCAAGTCACTATAATAATTTTGGCACTGCCTTGGTACTAAAACCTCTACCCCTGGGACCATGAATTTTATAATTTTGGTAAATGCTACCATTTCTTTTAAATATCCATTTACTTTCAATTTATGCCTCGTTCACACGAAGAATTTGATTCGCATTAAATGTAAGTTAATGCGAAATAAATCTGAACCGCGTTCACACGGAGATTTTAATGCACATTAGTTTACTTCGAATTAAAATTTATGTCGCGATTTAATGCGAATTAAATTTACTTCGCATTAGCTCTGTGTGAACCCAAAGCGAAGCTAATTCGCATTAAATATACACGCATGCGTAATGGCAAATTTGGGTCACCTGCATCATACCCGTGGTCAGCTATATATATTAATGTTAGATTTGTGCGAGAAACTAATCAAAATGATAATAATCACTAAAAACATGTACAAACAGCATGTCATTAGATAATGTCAGCCGTAATTCTGTGCTAAATTTACATAGACATATATAATGGAATTGCTTTTAAATAAGACAAAAAATGATTTACATTAGTGATAATATGATTTTCTTTTTTACATTTTTTAAAACAAATATGCCGCTCATTGTTAAAGGCTTTTTATACCATATGACGTCATAGTAGACTTATAATACATATTAGTAATTAAAAATTACGTCACAACAAGATTCAGTGGAATGGTGAAAGAGACGTTCCGATGTTTTTTAAAATGAGCTCATGAAGAAGCAATATATTGTCTAGAATGAATGTTGGTCGTCAGAGGAAATAACAAGTAATTTCTTGGGAACATATGAAAACAAACACAACAAAACTCCTTGTGTGTAGATCAGTTACATAGGCCTAGTGTTTTGAACAATAAATTCTGTATCTACTCAATATTCATTAAAATATCTATAAAAATAATTTTCAATAATATAGTCTATCCTTTAATTCATTTCTTGCACCCTTTAATTTAGAGATGCATACGAATTCAATGTGCATTAGTTTACTTTGCATTAAATATTACCACCGTGTGAACGCTATTTAATTCGAATTAATTTAATGTGCATTATTTTACTTTGCATCAAATTTAATGCAAAGTAAAATTTAATGCACATCCGTGTGAATGAGGCATAAGTGTCAAAAGTATCAAAGAAGACGTTATTTTAATATGTTCAACACATAATCAATTCATCCAAAGTTTGGCTCCACCCCGAGTCAGAACCTCTAATCCGGGTATCATGACATTTACAATTTTGGTAAATGCATTCCTGCTCTACATGACTAGGCATTAAGTTGTTCTTACAGTTGTACAGAAGATTTTTGAAAATTGGTCAAACTTTAGCAGTTTTTGTTCTGGCCCTAAGGCCCCTGAGGTACAGGAGTCCTGAAATTTACAATTTATGTCCCCATGGCTCCAAAGATGCTTTTTATCAAATTTGAAAAGATTGAAATGATAGTTATCAAGAATAAGTTAAAAATGTTTCAATTGTTAATGCACGGCGACAGATGCTGACCAATACGCAAGTTCCGAGTTACCCAAAAGTTATTTCCCTTTGTCGAACTCTTTTGCATTTTATGACGTATGGTGGGTACACAATGTATACATTATATCGTAGACTGGCATTGTACATAACGATTACGTACGATTAATGTAATAAAATTGTAACTTTTGTTTATATCAATCACTGGTATGCATATTCTGGCCATATCAAGCATAATTTGTTTGAATAAGATCATCAAATTGGCTATTGAATCATTATTCATTTCCTCTTCTACATGAGTGACGCTTTTATCAAAGAAAGATGGCAATTAACAATATTTGTTTGAGCCATTTTGTTATCCAATACTCATAAAACTCACTAAAGTTGCCTTTTCCCTGAGATAGGATGGTCTCAGAAACTCTGGATATCATCTTTTAAGAAATAATACAATGATAGTAATTAGCAAATGTACCCACTGTCAGCATATTTTACGTCATAATTTACGGAGGAGTTCGACAAAGGGAAATAACTCTTGGGGAACTCGGAACTTCCGTATTGGAATAGGTCACCTCAGTGACTCAGATGACCTAAAATTAGTACAATATACACATGTAAAGTGTAGTCTCTTTCCTTACACAAGCCAGTGGAGGTATTCTGCACTGTTGTCCTGTAGGTGGCTATCAGGGGCAGTCAGTAACAAAGTCCACAAACTGTCTGACTCTGCCTGGTAGTTGACACTCGGAGGATGGCAAGTCTACAAAATCAGAATAATCTGTCACACTCCACCAGACATACTGACTGACTGTTAGCCCTGCTGTTTTTGAGAAGATTTTTGAAAATTTCTCCTATAATTTGATCATTATTGTGACTTCACTCTACCCCAAGGGACCATTTTGTGAATAAATTTGACTCTAAACTATGTCAGGAAGTTTTCCTAAAAATTTCAAGTTTTTTGCCCCGGTGGTTCTGGATTAGAAGATCTTTAAATGACCCCACCCTATTTTTGCCTTTTCTTGATTATCTCCTCTTTGAAGGGGGCATAACTCTTCATTTGAATAAACTTGAACCTCTTTCACTCAAGAATGATTTGTCCAAATATAATTGAAATTGGCCAGATGGTTCTGGAGAAGAAGATAACAAGAGTACCGCAAACGGTATATAATATGCCCATGAAATGCTTACATAGGGTGTTTTTCTTGTGCTATAATTTGTATAACTTTGCTTCAGGTAGTATCAGCCATCATGAGGCTGTGACAAACTTTCATATCAACAAAGGGTCTTAGCTTAAAAATTGAGATTTCCTCAAAATGGACCAAGTTCAACAACCTGCAATTTTTTCAAAAATGAAGAAAATCAATATCTTTCACCAGATGCACATCTTCAGTACCTATACAAACACTCCACAAAATAAGAAGGTCCTCACTTGAAAACTGTGGGAGGAGTTGGGCAGACAAATTATGTACCCTTCATAGAATATTAATTTCTAAATAGACAAGTTCAACAACCTGTAATTTTCTCAAAAATTGTAGAAAATCAAAATCCATCCCACATGCACATCTTCAATACCCATACAAACACTCTACAAAATAAGAAGGCTCTCACTTGAAAACTGTGGGAGGAGTAGGGTGGACAAATTATGTACCCTCCATATAATAATTATTTCCAAATAAAGGGGCAAAACTCCTGGAAAAAAGGTCGAAATGGATCAAAATTGCAGTATGATCCAGAGTGACCCACAAAGAAGCTACACAGCAAGTTTCAGCATGATATGTGAAAGGGAAATGAAATTATAAAGAGAAAACCCCAAACGGACGTACCTACGTACAGACATCGTTGTACCATAATACGTCCCGTCTAAAGACAGGCGTATAAAAATGTGAAAAGTTAACGATGACACCGCTAATGACAAAAAATTTTCATCAGAAAAGCTCACTTGGCTCAGGTGAGCTAAAAACCCACTCATTTTCAATTTGGTTATGGGTTCTTGCAACAGTCAAACGTCAAACCTTGTTATTTCGAACTCGATGGGGTCGAGAAAAAACTTTGAGATATTTGAGGGTTGAAGATATTGAGGTTAAAATACATAAAGAAAATGTAGTTGGAACTTCCAAATCACTTTGACATATCCATGGTATTCTGTCGATATTTGAGATATCAAAGTTATCAAAGATATCAAAGTTCAACTATACTTGGGCCTTTTCCTTACCTGGGATGGTGTAATGAAATTCCCATGATATACTGGTATTTCATACTCGTCTGACATGTCGTAGCTGACATCAAGATTGACAATAGGATAAAAGGTAGCACCACCAAACAAATCGCGGAACACACCATAATGTTCAGCCAGCTGGTGCAGCTCTTCTTTTTTATTGGTGTTCCAAGATTCTTCATCTACCTTGTCTAGGTCAAGCTTCACTGAAAAATAAAAAACACTTTGTGCAATCAGATTAGCATTTTCAGGAGGAGAGGGCGGAGCTAAAATATCCACATGATCTATTTGATGGCTTAACCGCAGATGTGATTCACTCATGCTAAATTCAAAATTTTATTTTATATCAACACCCAGTCAATTCACATGTTCTTTACACTAGAAAGCTTTGATTGTTCAATTATATCAATACTGCAGGTCATATATCATTTACTTACACTTTCCGTCTTGAACTAAAGCCAGTAGCTCCTTCCTGTTCCTCCTGATTACTGCTTTTGTCTGTGCAACAGCTCGACTTGTTTTTGTTACAGGAAAACCAATGTTGACATTTGGAGGCTTGCTGTGCTCTGTTAATTTTATATCTGCAACAAGAAAATCCCACAGCTCATACTGCTATACAAATCTGATTATCCTCTTGCCCTTATATACAGCATGTAACCAGGGGACAAAAGTACAGACTTTCATGTGACATGTGAAAAATAAGGGCCTATTTTTAGAGCAAAATGCTTCATAAATATGGGCTATTTTTAAGGATATTTGGGGATTTTTCTGACAAAAATAAGGGGTAAAACTTCCTAATCAAGACCAAACAAAAATTAACCTGTACTCACCAGTAGGTACAGTGTATATATATAAAATACAAAAGCTAATTACCATCATAGAAGGTCATACTAGCTGATAATCAAAAGGTCATAATCACTAAACGTCTTCATAGAAATACAGTGATTCAACACAATCACTGGAAGTATACTAAAGCTTGATTTGATTACTTTTTAAAAAAATAAAAATGAAAATATAAGGGCTGTAAATTAAGATTCTGAAGCTTAAATAAGGAAAATAAGGGCATCTGACAAAAAATTGGGAAAATAAGGGCCTACGTGAGTCCTTATTTCTTGCCACATATTGAGTGATATGACATTCACAATTGGAATTTTCACATGAAAAAGACAGCTTCTGGAATGATAGAACAGGATGAAGGTCTGTAAAAGCGGAGTTCTCCCTATAGGTAAGGTCAATTAAAATTAATTGATAGATTATCATCCCCACCCGCCCAACCCCAATTTTTTTTTATCATCACAAAATTACGATTTCAAACAAACTTGCCAGTGACATGAGTGAATGATTAAAGTCACAGAATGCTGGTTTTATATCTTCTACCAAGGATTCTTTGAATGTTAACTTGATTAACACTTTGTGTGATGCCTTTTGTCATTAATTTTTTTTCTAGTTTAGTCTTGGGATTTTCGCATACAAATATTAAAGCCATGTCCGATCAATGTACACAAGATTGTGACATGAAATGAAAAAGATGAGATGTGTTTTATGTTGAAAATCGAGACTTGTAGTATGACATCTCCCTGACCTGCCACTCACCAAAATTCCTTAGGTAACGCTGCAATGACTTGGAAAATGTGCCCCAAAGCCAGGACCCTGGTTTTTTTTTTATTTACAAATTTTTGTTTCTTACCTTGTGTATCTTATTATACAGGTAGAAGGCCAATCTTTAAAGCTTACAAAAAGCGCAAAACAATTATATAAATTGAAATTGGAATGGGATAGACAGGGAATCCACACATTTCGGAGAAATTATCACCACATAAAAAAAACAAGAGGCCCAAGGGCCACATCGCTCACCTGAGTCACTTGGCTCATATTTAAAGATTTTCCATATATATTTGTATGCAAAACTTTGATACCCTCCCCCCTTGTGACTCCATCCTCCCCTGGGGGCCATGATTTTAACAAACTGAAATCTGAAATATGTCAGAAAGCTTTCATGTAAATCTCAGCTTTTCTGGCTCAGTGGTTTTTGAGAAGATTTTTAAAGATTTTCCTTATATATTTGTATGTAAAACTTTGATCCCCTATTGTGGCCCCATCCAAACCCCAGGGGCCATTATTTGAACAAACTTGAATCTGCATTATGTTAGGAAGCTTTCATGTAAATCTCAGCTTTTCTGGCTCAGTGGTTCTTGAGAAGAAGATTTTTAAGGATTTATCCTATATATTAGTATGTAAAACTTTGATCCCCTATTGTGGCCCCATCCAACCCCCGGGGCCATAATTTGAACAAACTTGAATCTGCACTATATCAGGAAGCTTTCATGTAAATTTCAGCTTTTCTGGCTCAGTGGTTCTTAAGAAGAAGATTTTTAAAGATTTTTCCCTATATATTTGCATGTAAAACTTTGATCCCCTTTGTGCCAACTTTGGTTGAAATTGGCCCAGTGGTTTTTGAGAAGAAGTCAAAAATGTTAAAAGTTTACAGACGGACAGACAGACAGATGGACAGACGGAAGGACGCCGGACTACGGGTGATCAGAAAAGCTCACTTGAGCTTTCAGCTCAGGTGAGCTAAAAAGGGGGGAGGGGGATTGGAGTTCATGTTTCAGGTGCCTGTGGCTTTGAAAGCTGCCTGTACACTTTCGCATAACTTCGATTTTTTTTAAAATCCTGTTTATATGGATCTATATACATATTACTACATGTAATAGTAATAGCAATACTTTTTGCTTCGCCCTCAAACATGGTCACGCTGTAAGACACATTGCAACTGAGTCGAGGCTTTCTCCATAAATAACAGTTCTGTACATAAATGTACTTTACTGCACTGGCACATTACATGACGTCACAATGAAAAACATGTCACGACAAAGGTCATGACGTACATATCTACAGTCCTTTTGCGGTTAGAAATGTCAAAATATTTTTTCATTATTTACCACCTCTGTCAAACGAGAAACCGCAATCATGTAAAAGTTTCTGTCAAACGGGTTACATTAATTCTCTTTGATATTGAAATAGTTTCAATTACTTCTTTATATAACATACCTGCTAAAGTAATATCCATATTGTATTGTGATCTTGATATCACCCCTAATCTGCATGTATAGTGACTTTCACAATGGACTCATTTGCATAAACAGGGTTTCCGTACAGGGCTCGAAATTAACATATGCCTGTCAGTCTGTGACTGGTTAAAAGTCTGGCGGACTGACTGATATTTGTTTTAGTCAGTCCAATCGGACTGGTCAATTTTCTAAAACGTCATTTTGGAAAACATACTTATAGAGTCTTAAACATGCATTTGGTATTTCTCTGTAGATATTAGACGAACCCAGTAAGTTTATTTAATTAATTATATAAATCTTACATATCAAGTATTACAATATTGTCTGAGGCAAATCTACTTATTAATAAATTTCATTTTATTAACATTAACGAAATATGTATAATATTTACTGGAAAACTCTGGTGGACTGATGAATTTTTCTGCGGACTGGTTGAAATTATACAATATCAGTCCGAATGGACTAATGACATAAACAGTTAGTCTCAAGCCCTGCCGTACATAAAAATTTCATCATCAGCACGACACCCCAAGGTTTTTGAGTGAAAATTTTTTGATTTATGTGACATGTGAACTTCAGTGAAAAAGGAAATTTAGGGGAGCAAGTTGTGACTTCAACAGAAAACATGTTTTTCAGGCTAGATTCAACTTCGTATATTCAAAAATCGCTGCATTTTGCATATTCAATACAAAAATTAGACATGTTACAAGTCACGATAGACTTGCCCCCAACACTTTTCAAATTAAGAAATTAATATGCTTTGAAGTTATATTAACTTCAACTTGCATTGATATCTGGATATCGTGCCAATGGAACGATTTATACATACACTGTACGATTTTATCTTGATATTTTATCACGTGATACACAGCTGATGTAGAGACTGTCGGTCTGGTAAAAAATGTATGGGAGGTCAATATGCACTTTTAATGAAATATACATATTGTTTTTGTATAAAAGGGTTGTGATTACGGAATTTATTGTCAAAAATTGATCTGTTTATTAACGCTTTTTTCCCCCGACATATTTCTATGGCATTACTTAACACAACTGCGATTACTTCTAACATATGAAGTTTCCATAACAAATATATGGCCTGGATAAACATTTCTCTAGAAATGAACAGACAGGGCAATTTCTGTACTCCCACGGCCACCCTGCCTGTTTGCTGAGAGTAGCGTATGAAAACTAGGTGTAAAGTGGCTCTATTCAGTTGCATATACATCTTCCAGTTCATAAAGGCCTAATCCATAAGCTAGATCTGCACATTTAAACTAGATTTACATTTGTATTAAGCCTCTGAGGACTCACTAGAATTTCCTCAGTTCACATAGGGAGGTCGATAGAAATAATTTCGATAGAAGCTATAATAACAAATGACAATATTATCATAATGATATAGTAAAAACAATGAGATTACCACCTCGCTCTTGTATACCAATTTTTTTTTATTTCATTTTTTTATTTTATGTATTTTTTTATTTTATTTTTTTGTACTGAATGTTTCATCTACCGAGGAAATTCGAAATTACATAGTACCTCTCATTCTCTGTTCAAATGTCCTGGCAACCCCTGGTAGTTTCCCTCTCCTTTTTGAGTGCCTTAAACCTGTTGCACACCTTACATTCATTAAACGGTGAGAAGATTCAGCATTTAATAATGATTTTATCAAACTATTTTTCATGAAGGCGGCCATTTTGAATGGTTTTACTAATAACAGTAAGAAGACAGTCCCAAGAACTATGCCGAATGTTTGAATTTTAAAATATCAGTTCTATCAAGTCTTTTTGATTTTCTTAATTTTTTGATAATTCGTATCAGTATATATATATGTATTTTAAAACTACTTTTAAAAGAAATCTTGCGTCAATTAGGCATTTTGTACGCATGCGCAGGTCAGCCAAATTTGCCATTCTGTTGTGCTTGCCTGACTGACAGCTCTAGCCCTACTAATTTTTAAGGGAATCTGCAGAAAGTGAGAGTCATTTGAAAATTGAGATGGCAGATACTGGTAAAGATTACATAACAAACAGCTCTGATCCAAAGAACATCCAGGATTTAACACAATTTGTAAGTTTAACATAATTTTTAAGTGCTTTAGCTATTAGCAGTGATTAGGGCATGCAAGTTGAGACATGATCATTAGGCTTTGAGAGTAACCTTTTCTGATGGATCATGGACTGAAGGACCACAATCTTAAATATTCAGTGGACCCTCTTCAGGCCAAAATGAAATATATATACATATATTTCACTTCCCCAAAAATTAGGTAGAGTAAGTGGGTAAAACATTTTATTAAACCATTTTATTCGGAAGTCTTTAGATTTTTATATGCTTTAAGTACAGGCCTATCTAGTATTCTTAACATCATAATTTTCGTTTTTAATTCAAATTTTGTGTGTTTGTGCACGTGTTTCATATCAGTTAAAAAAGAACATTTTTGTAGACTGAGTATATGCAAACTTCTGATAGTATTAACCGTCAGATGATATATTTCCAGACTGCATTGAAGTAAAATCATAAAAGAAAAAACTGTTAGGGTAAAGGACCTTGTAAAATTGTAATAAAGTTTTAAGTCAGGAAGGGCAACAACATTGCAGCTTGGGTGAATACAAACATTTTTTGTTTTGCTCCAAGTGTTTACATTTATTAGAAACTCTTCTAAAGGTATAAAAAGAAATTGTTATGTGATTCCAGTTTCCTGACCTACCGTTTTATTTTTTATGTCAGACCCAAATTTGTTAAAGCTCAGAATCCAGTTATCGTAATTGAATTATCCGCCCATGGTTACCCCAAAATGTTGTTGATGCTAGGAAGTTAAGACGTCAAAAAGTATGGATGGTATCATAAATTTGATTGACATTTGAACTGAATTGTGCACATTTTTCATTTATTATCATCACCACTGGAGTTACAGACCTTTTTAATACTTCATATAACCCCCACCCCCACCCTACCCCCCAATATCTTATGACCTACCAACTCTATTTTTGAAAAGCATGTAATAGGAACCACACCTTTAAATTTTTTTTGGTCTTAACAGGCTAGTGCCAATTAATTTGGCAAAAATTTGTCTGCCAAAATGTCTTTAATGCATTGCTTTTATTGGTCTGCATCTGATTATCATTTCATCGTAATTGTTTTCATTGGTCAATTAGAACAAACAAAGTATGTTGGGGATAGACGGATTTAATTCCTATGTCCAGTTAATGCAGTAAAGCACCAGCTGGGTAAGTTGCAAAGATGTCACCCTGTACAATTTTGGTTTAAGGCTTACAGATTGAGTGCCTAAAATATGCTGTACGATTTATATTTGTTCTTCCATTTTTCTGTTGGGGGTGGGGGTGTCAGTTAAAAGTTTGAAATACCATAATTTTTATAGCTGTCCACCTTCAGTTTTTACTATTGATCTGAAATACTAGTACAGCACTTGCGCTTGTATTATCATTGTCTGTTTTTTAATCTAAACAAAAAGTAAAACGAAATATGTTTTTTTCTTCCTTTTGACATGATGTAGGGAGCTCTGATGTTGTAATACAGTAAAAGTTCTGAATTGATAAAGTGTGTTATAATAAGGTGACTTTGCAATACTGCTTATTGCACATTTTTTTGTGTTGTATACATGTGATATTGTATAATTAAAATTTACTATGTGACATTTCTTGCGTGAAGATGTGAAAGTGAACTATACATTACCCAAGATAATCGATCTGGGATCAAAATTGAACTGGAAAAGCTTGTGGCATTGTGTAAGACTTTTTAATGTGAACAATAAACATCTTATCACAAGATTCCATTCTTGGTATGGATAAGAAATGAGTTTATATTTAATCATCTAGAATTAAAGTGTGTTTGTCCAATGGAAAATCCACACAGTACATTAATATAAAAACAAATTTCAAATTCTCTCCGATATTTCAGGACAGAGGTCGATTTAAATGCACCCTTCAAGTTAACAATACCTGCATTGTCTTTAATGAAAGCGTGAGATACCTGTCCAAACTTGCATTTTTATCAACTTTCAATTTGCAGACTTGTAGAAGAGGCTTCATCCTCAATTAATTAGTAATTGACTGGTATTGTCAGTATTTTTCGTCAGTATAATTTGAACAAGTTCTCTAGACTCCAATTTTCTATGAAGGTCAATACATACATTTATGAATATTTTATGTAGTCATTCTTAATTGATAAATGTTAACTGTGTAAGGAGGGAGGAATTTATTTTGTTACAATACTGTCAGAGCAGATAGCATGACTTCTGAATAACTTATGAGCAGTTATTGATCTAACAGAGATTTCAGGACTCAGAACCAAGTCTGTCTTATCTTTCCATTGATTCTGCAGATTAACCAATGATATTTTCTTTTGTCAAATTTAAGAAGGACCATAACAAAAATTGTTTTGAAAAAAATACACATATTCATGTTTTGATAACAATCTTGAATGTCAGAACATTTTAAGGCTTTGCAAGACTTTTACACAGTAATATACTAATATTGATCATGTGTTTTATTTTGTTAGATACCTTGTAAACTAAAATATTGTGGCTTGATCATGAAACTCGGAAGACACAATCATATAAATTGATTGATGCAAATCCTACCAATGCAAGTGCAATATCAAAGACTCGCATTACTTTTTTCAAATTGAATGTTAACAGTTAGTAACAAATAATGTTGTATACACAGTGGCGGAGCCTGTTTTGGGCCAGAATTCTGTGATACCATAAATATATATATGGTATCACAGAGTTCGGGTCCAAAACGGGCTAGGCCCGTGGTTGTATATTTTAGTGACACATCATGCAGAGTAATTTGTGTTTAATGTTTTACATTGCAACATGTTAAAAGGTAGAAAATTGTTGTAGTAATGTGGCTTACTTTTTATTGACAGGTCCAGAACCTTCTACAACAGATGCAGGATAAATTCCAAGGAATGTCGGACCAAATTATCAATAGAAATATCCTTTACAAACCTTTAAAAAAATGTTCTTGATAATAAGGATCTAACAACATCCCATTCAGGGTTTCATCAGCGTAACCTTTTTGTCAGTCAGGAGAATCACCACAGCAGAAATCGTATTGGCTGTCTGAAAATTTCAAGCTTTTCCTTTGTAGTACATATACATAACACCTGAAATATTCAATTGAACATATTTCACTCTATCATTGACAAAAAGTGAATTTAAAGTCCAAAGGAATGGACAAAAGTTCAAAAACTTTTTCTTTTCCTAATGCTATGAAAGACAAAAAGTAAACTCTCTCAACTTTTGAAGTTAGTCATACTGTGATTAACTTGAAACTGTCTCATTATTATTCATTTGGTCTTGGGTCACCAGAATGTTACCTTCAATGTCATGTAGTTAGATGTTAGTGTAGAGAGTATATGAGTGGATTTACTTTATAATTGTAATTAAATTGGCTCATTGAGGGTATAAATTTGTGGGTATGCCCTATAAATATTAGTGTTGAAAAATTTCATAATCGATAATTGGTCTTTATCGAAAGAACTATATCGATCAATGATCGATATCATCAATATTTACATGTAGTTGATAGATGTTTATTATTTTTGGGGTTATTTCTATTTAATGTTATGGATATGTGCAGCATACACACAGCTGGTGTCACTGAATTCCCACTCTTCATTATGGAGTCCACTCTTACTCTTCCTCGCACATGTCTCGATATAAAAGCAGGATTAACAGTCAGATGAATCTCAGATTAGATATTAATTAGTGTACAGGCTAGATATTAATTAGTGTACAGGCGACAATCGATTATGAAAAATAGAATTGATAATCTGAATCGAAGAGCCAAAAACGATCGACAAACGATTGTCGGCGGCAGTCGTTTCATCACTAATAAATATCATGAAAATTAGCCCTCTCCCCTGAAAATTAATGAATTTACTGGACTATTTGTGCATTACATTTGATTAGTACCAAAATGTCTTAAACAACAAAAATCTTAAAACTTGTTAGTTCAGTCGACAGACTTCCATATTTGGAAGTTAGAATGTAGGTAAGGTGATGATAAGATATAGACAGATGTATTGAGGGTCATAAGTCAAGGCCTCATTAGGACACACTAATGTGGAACTCTGGACGACTTTGACAGGTTTGATTGATGATTTATTTTATGTGTATGTGCAATTAGAATTTACATATAGCTTCCTGTATATATCCTTAACACATATACTTGATGAAATGGGGAACCGTATTGATGACTTGGAGAAGAATATTGCTGACCTTATGACCCAGGCTGGAGTAGAGGAACGTGCATAAGTCCAGTATTTCATCATTACTTCCTGTGTGGTATTAGATTGTGTGCCTTAGTGATCAGTGTGCATTTCTCACCAGTAGACAGTGCAACTTGCAGAACAAATGTAACCAAAATTCATGAATGCAATGTTTTGAAAATCAGTACATTTTACATTGTCACATTTCGGCTTATTGTGTCAGCATAATTCTTAGGGGTATATATCAAAGTGGAATGCATGCTTTGAAAGGTTATTGATCAATTCTGAAAGATCATTACAACAATTTGTTGTTTTTCAGACCATTGTGATAAGTGTATTATTTATTTTGTGTTTTATCAGCGAAGAAAAAAATCACAAATATATTATAGTTTTGTACACATTCTTCTTATTGTTATATTTGAAAGTATAAGAAAGCAATATGCCCATGTTTTGGGAATCTCCTCAAGCCAATGGTTTTTGGTCCACTGCATATTGGCATTTGGAGATGCTTCATGGGACAGTTATTCTCAATATTTCTTAATAAAACATGTGATGGTTCCAGTTTCAAAATGGGTATTGATGACGAGGTACCAGAGCTCACAAATGAGCAGAAAGTTGCGGATTTGTTCAATTTTCATGTGTTTTACTCCAGAGACAGTGTGTACAAACTGCACAGGTTAGTGTTGGATGCATCTTATGTGGGAAAGTCTCGATCAGACGAGCTGCATGTTGTATGTACTGAGGTGAAAGTAGAAACAGTATCTAATCTTTAGTGAAAATTCATTTAGAAAGGAGTCATTAGAGTTGTTTTAAAAATTGATAGAGTTGAGTTCTGATCGTCATCCCTACCGGCTGGGTGACATTGTGCACATGCAATGAATGACTTTGGACTCATCTATGTGCGGAGTGGTGTAGTTGCACAAACTGGAATAATCCCATGTACAAGAGAGTAAATTTACACAAGGCAGTTAAATTATGGTCTCATCCTCGATCGATTAAAATTATAGATCCTTTGAATCGCTACAAGGGGTAGCGATATACTTGAAAGGATCTAATTTTAATTAGACTGGTCTCGTCCTAGGACACAAAAAGACCGTGTTTAGATTCAGATTGTTTCTGCATCTTTGTGTTGCTGTGGTTCAAAAGAACACAATGTATTGTTCTGAGAGAATGATGAAAACTTCTACTGGTGCCACGAGTTAAAAGACTGACTTTCATGGTTTTGAAGTTGCAGTATTTTCGTTAGCCCAAGGTTTCCAGTCCATGCCGATTTGGAGCAGTGTGGACCGAAAACCCATAGCGAAGGTGAAGTTACAATAAAATGTCAGATTCCAAAATTTCCATGGTTTTGTCTTCAATACACATCAGGTTTTTCAGCATAATGTAAATCAAATTTTATTGATGAGAAATCTTTGTAAAGCCATCTTGATTATTGTAAAACATGATATTCCCATGAACAGTGTTCGAAATTAACCATAGACCGAGTCTATGTCAAATGACACCGGTCTATGCCAATTGTAATTGGGATAAACCAAATTTTCTATGCCGATTTTTTAGGTTTAAAGCAATAGAGTTATTCCAAAAGTGGACGTCTGATAAACGTTATGAGGAAAGGAGGACATTGTTATAGAAATGGGAAAGAAAATATGATTTCTAAGTACATTAGAAGTAATTTAAACAACAATGTTTAATTGTGTTTTTTGTTCCAATGTTGCGGTCTATG
This sequence comes from Ostrea edulis, assembly GCF_947568905.1. Lineage (NCBI taxonomy): Eukaryota > Metazoa > Mollusca > Bivalvia > Ostreida > Ostreidae > Ostrea > Ostrea edulis. The sequence continues at coordinate 88,998,796 of NC_079164.1, read as the reverse complement.
CCAATTCGATGAGGTCTATGTCATCTTGTTTTGGCATAGACCCTTGGTCTATACCAAGTTTGAACACTGCATGAATAGTTTTAATTCGCCAGGACAGAGGACAGCTTGTGTCATGTCCCTAGTAATGTCATATAGAAGAGACAGTCAGTTCAGTAGTTTAAAATGGTCCATTTTCAAGAACATTTTGATCCTACATGATTTAAACTTGCACAGATGCACACAATTTCTTATTCAGATGCTGCACCTGTCAGGCATATATTTTCTGGATGATTAACCAAGGTATGGATTGTGCAGTTGGTCTATATTGCATTGGTTACGATTACTTGTACATTGTTCAAACTTGCATTCTTGATTCCTGATGCAAGGTTTAGAAGTCTTTCTGATATTATAACATTTAATACCATTCTGATTTGTAGTGTATAATCATGCCATTCTAATTTACCTTTTTGATAATGTAAACTTTGGGAAGCTGCTTTCTCTTCGTCTTGACACCCACTAATTCCTCTGCATTGTAAACTTGGCTGTTTTTCTGACAAAATCGTGTTGCATAAGATAAATTTATTGCCAATCAAGAGCCCAAGGGAGACATAAGAGGCACAGGCACCTGAAGTGTGGATAGCTTAATTGTATTGGTCTTGTGTACATATCCCCTCTTCTAGAATGAAATTATTTTTATACAGAAACAATAATATATCCAAAATGAGTTATTTCCCCACCGATCACCCTCATAAGTCGTTCTGAATAGTCAGTTTCTACCTTCTGAAAGCTTATTAGATGACCACTTGTGACATTAGTATCTCTCAAGTGGAATTTACAACTGTCAGAAAAAGTCTTTAGTCACAACTCTGTTAAACTAAAAAAAAATAACATATCAAATCATATGCCAATTTACATTAGGTAGTCACATTTGATGGCATTATTGTTAGATGTGACTAAAGTCTTTTCCAATAATACACTGTTTATATATAAACTTACGATATGTGGCTTAAACCACCTGGCCTGCAGGATTTATAGACCAGGTACTTACAGTGACAGTAATTCTCAAAGTAAATATCAAACTCTCATACAATATTCATACTATTTTCCGGATTAGAACATATGGCATGGATAAAATACTGAGTATTTTACAGATCTAATATCTAAGTGAAGAGTATTTTACAGATCAAAGTGCAGTGTCTCTGAAGCTCAGCTTTACATAAGAACAAAGGGGGACCAATATCTTTTTTACCTCACCAACAAAAGTGTAAATATAGGCCATGGCCCACACAACAAAGTTGCGGAGGGTATGTTTTTGACCCTTCCGTCAGTCGTTTTCTTGTCAGCACATCTCCGACGAGACCGCTCAACAGGATTTCGTGAAACTTTCGTAGCCATTAAGGACACACTGTGTAGATGTGCATATTCCCAGGAAAGTCTGATTCAATAATTTTTCTGGGAGTTATGCCCCTTTTAATCTTAGAATTTCGAGCCCGTTTGTCCGTTCTCAGTGCAATTAACTCCTCTGAGACCACTCAACAGAATTTCGTGAAACTTTTTGTAGTTAATAAGGACACAGTTTAGATGTGCAGATTCCCAGGAAATTCTGATATAATAATTTTTCTGGGAGTTATGCCCCTTTTCAACTTATAATTTCGAGTCTGTCTATCCTTTTCTTGTCAGTGCAACTCCTCTGAGACCACTCAACACAATTTTGTGATACTATGTAGTTAATAAGGACACGCTGTGTAGATATGCATATTCCCAGGAAATTCTGATTCAATAATTTTTCTGGGCGTTATGCCTCTTTTGAACTTAGATTTTCAGTCCATCTGTTCTGTTCTTGTCAGTGCAACTCCTCTGAGACTGCTCAACAGAGTTCCAAGAAACTTTGAAGTTAATAAGGACACACTGTGTAAATGTGCATATTCCTAGGAAAATCTGATTCAATAATTTTTCTGGGAGTTGTTTGCCCCTTTTGAACTTAAAATTTCGAGCCTGTCTGTCCTGTTCTTGTCAGCTCAACTCCTCAGAGACCGCTCAACATAATTTTGAGAAACTTTAGTTAATAAGGATACACTGTATAGATGTGCATATTCCCAGGAAATTCTGATTCAATAATTTTTCTGGGAGTTATGCCCCTTTTGAACTTAAAATTTCGAGCCCATGTCCTGTTTTTGCAGTAATGCATAGCATTACCATTCATTATGCGAGGCATTGTCAAGCAATGTTGGAGTGTGCGGATACAAACTTGAATCTGCACTGTGTCAAGAAGCTTTCATGTAAATTTCAGCTCTTCTAGCTCTGATCTTAAGATTTTCAAATGACCCCACCCTATTTTTGCAGTTTTGTGATTATCTCCCCTTTGAAGGGGGCATGGCCCTTCATTTGAACAAACTTGAAAGCCCTTCACCCAATGATGCTATTGGCCAAGTTTGGTTATAATTGGCCAAGTGGTTCTGGAGAAAAAGTTTACAGATGACGGACAGCAGGCGATCAGATAAGCTCACCTGAGCTTTCATCTTCAGGTGAGCTAAAAACAATAGGAGTCATTTACTCCTTATGTAGACTGAGTTTAAAATATATCATCCAACACAAATATTGTGTACAGAATATAGGGCAGGTAACCCTTACACAGAGCATCTTGTACCCTTGATATGCTGCATTCTGACCATTTCAAGGAGAAATTATCATAACAAGCCTTGCAAATGAATTTGCACAGTTTATTTATAGCAACCTAATCAGCTGTTTCAAATCTTGAAATGCAATGCTTACATGTATAACAATAATTATAAAATTCTCACAACTAAATTATGAAGTAGTGACATTAAGAAGCTTATGGTAAACAACAGTGTCTATAACACTACACAAACCAGGAATCACTGAAAGTTGTACACACTCAGCAAGAAAGGAAATCTGGACACCCCACCCACCCCTCCCTAAAAAATCTGCTTAACTCCCACAACACTTGGATTATTTTTTTTTTAAACATTTGGTTAACTGACACTAAACTTTTGCATTATTTGAAATTTTTTGAAGACTAGGGCTGGACTGAATAGAAAAACATTAAGTCCCTGTACAGGTGATTTGAGTGAATGTTAACAGATGAACATCAGAAGTTATGAAAATACATATATATTATTTGTTACTTCCCATTTAAAATCATAAGCTCTGTGATATGGTACATCATCAAACAACCTAAAATTATATATCCTAATGTTACACAATCTATCCAGTATCCTGGATAGATTGTGTAAAGTTCAAATGAGTGAAAGTATACCAACAAAACCAAATACCACAATGCTCACTTGTGTCAAAGAAAGATTTGTCATCTCCGTTTCATGAATATGGGGAGAGATATTCGTGAAAAGTTGTGTCACTTGACAGCAATTTAGGTACGAGATCAAAAGATCGATGTCTGATAAAAATCTAAATTCAAACAGTTAGGGGGAGGGGGGATAAAATTTCCCTTTAGATTCTGTCATCCGACATCAATTACACTTTAGTGGAAAATGAACAAAATACAAGCGATTGTTGAAAACCACATATTACATTTTAATGAACATTTAATAGTTTTAATGTACCTTTTCATTGGTGAATAAACATTAGAAAAATTATACAAAGTGTGATGTGTACTTGTATGTTTTTCTTTTTATTTGTTCTTACGGTTAGTTTCAACATTCATCATATTTAGGTTTTTTTTTGGGGGGGGGGGATACTTGTTAAAAATTGTGGTGAAAACTATGTGAATTTAGTTTTTTGTCGGACATTGAACTTCTGATCTCACCCTTATACATGTCACTGTATAGCGATACATGTTCATAAATGATTTAATTTTGAAAAAAAAAAAAACCTCATGTAAACCAGTGACTCAAGTGAGATAAAACCAGAATACAAAACAGTAATAAACATTTCAAAATATATTGTTGCAAAATTTACTGTACTTTGTCAAGGATTTAAATGTCTTCAAAATAGTAAAGCATCACTGTGCTAAAAATACACATATATGCATTTGTGTTCATTACAATTGAGATCTTAGCGCTCCCAGAGGCAATATCAACTGACTTGGTTTTTTGAAAATGTCAGATCATAGATTGTAAAAAATGAAAATCTAACAGTATAACTGTTTTAAAAAACAATGACAATACACAGCATTCTAATACCTAGATTCACTAAGCTAATAGTTATGTGTTGGCACCACTATGATGGTCAATCAGTGATCATGGGGGATGAGCAAGACCTTTGGTGGTCAATCCATTACTTGTATTGCTAACTGTCTGTTGACAACAAATTATAGTTATACTAAAGGTGTGTTGCAAAATTTAGTAGTACTGTAATGAAATCTGACTAGTAAACAAACATGTACATAAGACACGGACAGCATTCAACATCACAATTCATGATTAAACTTTAAAAAGAGTACCACGATCAAATGCCTCATCAGCAATCTCAAGAGATTTTTGTCCTACTCAATGTATATTCTTTTAAAAAAAAACCCAACAACCTTATTTGAAATGCTTTACAGTTCAGATATTTTTTTTTTAACTCTTCAGTATTGCAGTTACACACTTTGTATTCCATGTCTAGAAAAACTGTGTGAACAAGAGGATAATTCCACAATCTCTGAAGACAAACCAGTGGAGCATGATCAGTGAAATGTAGAATGTGATTAAAATATTCAAAAATCCAGAAGGGGGATTTCCCTACTCTGTTGCCAATATTGCACATACTGTTTTGCTGAATATTTGTGAAGTGGTAAAATACAGCACCATAGAACTCTATGTAAAAGATATTGCACATAAGAGTAAACTAAACCAAATTCAAAATTGGATCATTTAATTTGTTCCATTTTAATATTTCACTTCACCAAAGATCCTTGTGTTGTGAAATAAGTGAGTAGATCAAAGGATCTTATGTGAATTATGCTGGAGTACACTTAGCATAGACATAAACCGAAATAAAGCAGTGTATTTCTACTATACTAAATTAGGACCTATTAAACTAATAATGTTCTAAGTCCAATGCGTACAGCCTTGTTATACATATACAATGTCATGTCACTTTGTTCTTAATGGCAAATAAATAAATATTACTTTGTAATACAACCACATTGACAACTTCTCAATATCTGGAGTTCTTGACGTACCAACATAAAAATGCATAAACAACACAATACACTCATGAAATAACCCTTACAATTATTCATCTCATCTCTTTCTGGTCTTTAATATATATTCTGACTAATATAAATTTCTTATTATCTAATCCCCATTAGAAATAACCATTCTATTATCTATATTAAAGTCTACTGGAGTGAGAGAGCTTGTTTTCCATTTTGTGTACTGTATCATTAGTACTACAATAACTAGTACAATGTATATAGAAAAATGCCCATATTCACAAAAATAAAAACATCACTCACCTTCATGCAACTTTAGATGTATTTGCAAGAAAATTTTACTTCAGACTGAAAAATTTATATGATCATAAAATTCATACCATAAGATGGATCTTGTCCTGAGCCATCTTTAAAAAATATCTTTGTTTGCCCTCTCTTGACTCTGCATTAACATGATTAAATTAAATGAGCAAATTTGTATTTATCTTTCCTGTATATCTATAATTAAATGCCATGTAAAAACTGGTAGACCTGCACAATTCTGGAATAAAGAAGAAATGAGTAAAAAAAAAAAAATTGATAAAAATATAAGAAATAAACCCATTTAAGTCCCGGATTTTGTTTTAAATTGGTGAAATGAGTGCAAACAAATGTGTTTAATTCTAGCCCTGTCTAACTCTACTTTATATGTGATGCTAAGCTCAACATACTTCATCAAAGATTCATAGCAATGAACTAGACCATAACAATCATGTTGTACTCGTTGTGATCTGAGAGCTAGGAACATGTATATCAGAGAAAAGCATAAAAAAAATGATCACCTCTGTATATATTAAAAATCAGATCATCTAGTATCAACAAGAAGAAAAAAATATGAAATACATAACATGTATTACTTAATGCAAAGCAATAAAATAGTAATTAATTATAAATTTGTCACACATCCAAAAGTAGAAAATGTTCAGGATTTGGACAAATTCATTATGCACTCACAACAAATAAAATTAACAAGTGTAAACATTCTACGATCTAAATATGATGAAATGCATGATATAATAAATATTCAAAGGCAAATATTGAGCCATCATTTATAAAGAGGAGGTAATTCCAAATAAAAAACCCAAATGTACAGTATTTACAAGTTTTGTACAAACTGACAAACTCCTAACAACTTAAAACTTTAAGTTTACATATAGTGGTACAATATGACAACCGGGAAATTCTTAATGCGTTTTCAAAAGAACATTTATATATCTAATATGTTGTAAACAAAGAGCTTTTGCATGCCCTAGTACTGATTCTCTTCAATCCATCCTTTTATTTTCTTTGGAAGAGGAAGCTGCTGAATATGGTCGTAGCGTGTGTACTGGCGAATGACAAAACGACACAAATACTGGAGAGACCGCACTTGGGTGAAACGTGATACAGGTTTTGTGAGCCGCACAGGGAATGATGGAGCACCAGGGGACCTTGATCGGGAATAACAGAAAATCCCAGTCTGGGAGTCGTTCATGGAGTGTTCTATTAAATCTACTATTGAAGGATATCCTTCAGTTTCAGGCTGAGCATAAAAGCTAAACATTCCGTTGCAGTGTTCAATGCGTGTGTGCCAAGTTCGACCATAAGATCGAAAACTTAAACTCAATAAGTATCGTTCATCAGAACTGTCTCGAACAAGAAAAGCACCATTCTGTTGATTGGCAAGTTTGTCTTCTGCCTCCACACGTGTAATAGGGCCCCAGTACCACCCAAACTTTGAGAGTCGAAATAACTCTTGTGTCAAATTCCACACTTTAGGAGCCTCCCGTTCTTCATCACAATCAGTAAAGGTTGATGCCCTTGTCACCTCAGTCCTGGTTTCCAGGTAAGGAAGAGACATTTTATCCACACATATATTACCCTCTTTCACATTAACATTTTTAACAACACACTCCTTCGGTAGCTGGTCACTTTTACATTTTTCTGTCACTTGAAAGCGAGCCATATCTTTCGTCTTGCAGCTTGCTTTGTCTTTTTTCACATTTATATCATACGCATCAGTGTTAGTCTGTATATCACACAGTTTCTGAAAACTGTTTGAGGTAATATTCAGATCTAAGCTATCACAGCTATGAGACGATGAGTTTGACTTGGAGGAGTGATCAGGGGGCTTCCACTTGTTCTTGTGTTTTTTGGAGTCACGTTTTGAAGGCACGGTCATATAATGGTCTTCGATGTGGTCACTCTCATGGCCGTCGTCACTTTTTCGACGGAGATTGGTAGTGAGACGGCGCTTGAAGCTCTTTAACAACCCAATCTTCTCTTTCTTCCTTACCTCGGGGGTGGAATCTGGGAGACTTGGGCTGTGTGATTCTGAGGTTGATTCACCATCCCCTACAATTGGTCCGTCATCGGTTGGACTTCGCCTGCGGCGGTGTAACGAGAGCTTCACGCTTTTAAACGTGATACGCTTCATCATCTGGGAATCAAAAGTGATGTCATTGTTGCTCAAAAAATCCAAAATATTTGTAAAATTACGTCAATGCTGACTTCTCTGGGTGATACCCAAGTTGTGAGCAATTCGCGCATGCGTCATATTAGGATCCGGTCACTTCGCAGAAAAAAAGGGAAAAGAAAAAAGAAAAAAAGATGAAATATCTTAAAAAAACTGCATAACGTGCAGTAAAAATATAGCAAGAAATTTCCAATTCGATCACAATTTTTATATCAGTTCGTCATCTTTTATTTTGTTTTCAAAACAGCTGAAATGTACGAAAGTACGGAAGCCTATTAGTAGCTAAAAATAAGATTCATTTCAACTATTTCGTAAGATCTCGTAAAATTTTACGAGAAAATTATCTCGTAATCAAGAACAAATATATAGATGTTGATCATGATATATTTCTATATAGTATCGTCGACTGACCAGTTCCGGTGACCTTAATGATAAACTGCGATTTTCTCATTTTAATCACTTGGGTTAAATAAATAAATGACACACCTACCTTTAAAGTATACTACTCAAAATTTGATAAGGATCACTAGGTTATATGTGTGTAATTTACCACTAACATAACAAAAAGACATAAATTTGACTCAGAAACGTGTTTACTCAGGTTATGAATTAAAATTCATGAACGGCATGAACTTTAATCAATACGGAATAGATATGGCAAGAATTCCCTGGGTGGCAATTTTGTAACCAGGTTACAATAGGAACAATATTTTTATCCAATGTAGCATATCAAACATATATCTTGTAGTGCTGAAAAGCTATTGTAATGTTGCGAGAGTTACAGACCTTTGTTTGAACACCCACTTATCTTTAAACGCAAGGTTACAGACCTTTCTCTCAACACCCAGTTATCATTAAATGCAGGGTTACAGATCATTGTTTGAACACCCACTTATCTTTAAATGCAAGGTTACAGGGGTTACGAGGGTTACAGATTTTTTCTCTCAACACCTAGTTATCATTAAATGCAGGGTTACGAGGGTTACAGACCATTGTTTCAACACCCACTTATCTTTAAATACAGCGTTACAGGGGTTACGAGGGTTACAGACCATTGTTTCAACACCCACTTATCTTTAAATGCAGGGTTACAAGGGTTACGAGAGTTACAGACCATTGTTTCAACATGAGAGAAAGGTTTGTAACCTCTGTAACCTAGGCCTGCACTTAACCTTGTAACCCTATTTTCTAGTGTAACCCCTGTAACCCTGCATTTGACATTGTAACACTGTTTCCTATTGTAACCTGGTTACAAAATTGCTACGCAGGGAAACTGCTTCGATTTCTTGCCATACATGATACGGAATGCTTGAAATCTGATAACAACACCAAAAGGCATTTCATTACAAAAAGTTAACAGCAAACCAGAGAAAGAATTACACAGTTTTTGGGGATAGTCCATCATTACACTTAGCCGATGAAGTGTCAATACCGGGTATGGCCTCCCCTTGCATCAATGACGGCTTGACAACGTCGAGCCATGCTGTCAATAAGCACCCGGATATTTCCAATGGGAAGGTTGTTCCACTCTTCCACGAGGGCGTTTCCGAGCTCTGCCAAAGTCGTGGGTTGTGCTCTATGGCGTGAAAGGGTAACCAGCAGCATGTTCCATACATGCTCAATCGGGTTCAAGTCCGGCGAGCGCTCTGGCCAGTCCATACGGACAATTGTCTCCTGCTGAAGGTACTGCTCCACCACACTGGCGCGATGAGGACGGGCGTTATCATCCATCAGGATGAACTCAGGACCAACAGCACCAGCGTAGGGTCTGACGTAAACATCGAGGATCTCATCCCGGTACCGCACCCCCGTCATTGTTCCTCTCTCCAGGACATGAAGATCTGTTCTTCCAACCCTGATGATTCCACCCCAGACCATGATGGAACCACCACCATAACGGTCATGTTCACTGATGTTGGCATCATGGAAACGTTCACGTTGTCGTCGCCACACTCGGTGCCTCCTGTCTGTAAAGTCCAAACAATACCTGGACTCATCGGTGAACAGAACTTGAACCCAATCGTTCTGTGTCCAAGTGACGTCATGATCTTCAGCCCAGTCCAATCGCTCCCGCCGGTGTCAAACAGTCAGAGGGACTCGAACACATGCCCTTCTCGAGTTGAGACCTGCATTGTGAAGCCGATTCCGTATCGTCTGAGTGGACACATTCACCCCGGGGCGTTCAGGAGGTCGTTACGTAGGCTGGTTGCTGTCCAGAAGGGATGGCGTCGTGCCTGAAGAACCACAAAATGGTCTTGGCGTTGGGTTGTCGACCTCTGACGACCACCCCCATGTCGGTGTGCTGCTGTACCAAAAGTTTGCTGTCGGTTCCAGGTCCTGTTTACAACGCTCTGGCTGACGTTTAGTGCATTTGCAACGTCACGTTGTGAATAGCCAACGTCAAGCATTCCAATACAGCTGCCCAGTTGTTCTGTCGTCAGGCGACGCCTTACACGTTGAGGGGACATTGTGTTGATAAACGTAGTGTAAACACTCAAGTGAGTTTGAAGTTTTAGAAAGAATCAGACACCGATGCCTGAGTGAAAATCGTGCAGTGGTAGCAAAAGTATAAACTGTGATGAGAAACGCATTTCCCATGGCATGAAATGCACGTGCAAGTTTGTTGAAGACGTTTTTGATTTCACTTGGACACAATATTGCAAGTTATGCAGTTATTAATTTTTTAAACAGAAAAATATCTATCATCCTTATCAAATTTTGAGTAGTATACTATTAACGGTGACGTCACCTATTTCAGTGACCGTTGTTAATAAAAGTTTGTAACTCTTGAGTGTGCAACTAAACGTCAATGAATAAAATAACAGTGTAGAATTCTAGATTTTTGGTATACTTTATATCAATTTGAAGTTTTGCTTGAAAAAGTAATAAGTAAATTTTATGGGCTTATTTTTGGGGTGTCCATGTTGATTTTTTGCATACTCTCCTTCTAATAGTTCATTTTCGGGAAAAAAAATTACGTACTCTACATGTGTTTGCAAACACCACGGCAAAATTGATGGCGTAATCTACACCCAGAAACGACAACACACACACGTAAACAAAAGGTCACCGATTCTGGTCAGTCACCGAAATAGGGCAGTCGATGAATATATTTATTTTTTAACATAATAAGGATTAGGCAGGCAGAGACTATATATAAGCCTTCTCCTTATAGTATTGTAACAGGAAGGGAGAAAATGCAACGGACCAGACCAGGGTTCGAACCCGGGCCCCTTGAATCTCTAGTCAGGTACTCTACCAAGTGAGCTATCTGGCCACCAGCGATCGAACCCGGCTGACAGCTACATTATATTTATCAAAGCTCTCCTCTTCTCCTTTCGTCATTGTTTCATATATTACAATATAAGAATAGAAGCATGCTGAGTAGCATCTTCACAAGTTAAGTCCGCCGTTAGCCCTATACCTTGAGAAGTTAAACGAAGTAATCTGTACTCAAAATCAGAATGTTAAGAACGACCTAACAATCGGTATGCAACACGTCAGACAGTATTCGACCCAATGGCATTGCATTGGCAAACTAGATCATTATAACGTTCATAGAATTTGAAAAATGTCTGAATTTAAATGTGAATGTTAAAATCCTTGTAACACCAAAATATTTGTCAGTAGCCTGCTTCGATTTTGATCATACGTAGAATACGCTCTCGCGTATTGAATCAGGTGAGACATATAAGCAAAATATGTAGGTGATGACATAATATAATGCTATACAGAAATGGGAAGTTGACTATGGAGAAGCTAAAATCATCCCGCTTGTCATAAAATTGATTGTTAGTTTGTAGATAACGTCTACTTTCTATGAAACATCCAAATATGAAGCAGATATGGAAGAATCAGTGGTGTCTTATATTTCGAGTTCAATATGATATATCGAATAGACATATGAATGAAAGTGAGTATTGTTCATAAATAAAACGCTGTCAATGTATTTAACTGTCAAATTGAAGATATACACAGCTAGGGATTTTTTCTTCTCATGCAGATGCGTGTGAATGAATTCTTCCTCTTGAGAATAAGAAAACAAAATAACAGAGAAGCACAATTTGTAACCATGGGAATTCCAACAGACTGTTGGAAGACCTGATCACCAAAGATTACGTAGCCATTGTCAAATAAGAGCTCCAGCATCTTTTGGATATTAAAACTACAAAGTAATGGTTATGGGTGGCTAACAACAAGGTATGACTATTTCCGAGTTCCAATTTTATTGAAGCTGTCTATGACTTCAAAAACATAGTTTTGAATTTATCGTGAGGAATGGTGGTGTAATGTGTTAATAAAATCATATGTTTTGATGCTGTTGATTTTTAAAAAGTTGTTTGCGATTTCAAATTTACTAAACATTCTCTGAAATTTTTGAGAATCTAGTTTGATTTACACAATATCTAGCAGTTGACATTTTCGTGAGGAGTAAAGAAAAGGGCCTGGCTGAACATTTACTGAATCCTGCAATATGTCTCTGTTTGTGAAGGTTTAAATGAATCTAGTATATATGCATAGTAAGTTATATTCATTCGTCCCATTGATTGGAAATTAAATGTGCTTTAGAATGAAAAACGTGACTTTTAAAAACAAAGTTTTTAAAAAGGGAACATGAAGTATAAGTTGGATAACCATATGTGGAATTAAAGCCACTTTAAGTTCGTTTGAAGAACAATTGTAATAATGAGCCTTACAAACAAAAACTTTGTTGTTACAATTTTGTCAGGTGGAACCAATAAATATTCCTCATGTAAACAATCAAAGTCTTTCATCACTTCTGGTTTGCTAAACACAGAAGGATGGATGGTACGCATTTTTTGTTTTAAAGTTTAAAGTGTCTAATACGAGTCTAAATTCAACGTCTTCAAATTTACGTTCGTAATACATGAACAGATCCAGGATCTTTTCACATGGGGGGGGGGGGGGTCGAACTCTAAAACATTCAAACTCATTTACTTCCACAACGTCACAAACCATGTCTATTAATTGTCTCTGTTCACTACGGTAGGGTAGGTACATGTACTCCCGCAGTGGCGGACCCAGGATTTCCGAAAGGGAGGGTGTGTGTGTGTGAAAGTTTAGTCTTATCCAAAATGCTCAGTCACTTTGGGTGCCAAATCTGGACTTTTGTAAATTTGTGGCAAAAAAGGGGGGAGGGGCTCTAAATCCGCCACTGTTCCGGACTCGGTAAGCGTGGCTAGCGATACATTTCCACTAACCTTCAATGATTGCCATAAAAAGGGGGAGGGGGGGATTTGAGCTAAAAGAGACTTGATTGAAATAATCTGCAATTCCCTGTCTAATTATGCAATTTCTTTTCGGTCAATTTTTAATGCATGAGATGAACGATTGAGTGAGGTCCAAACTCCACCAAAGTTAATTACGTTAGACAGTGAGGTCCAAACTCCACCAAAGTTAATTACGTTAGACAGTGAGGTCCAAACTCCACCAAAGTTAATTACGTTAGAGAGTGAGGTCCAAACTCCACCAAAGTTAATTGCGTTAGACAATGCAGTAGCATAAAATACCGCCAGCAAAAGGGTTTACACGCAGACTCCTGAAGTATGAACAATGCTACCCCCCCCCCTTTCTGTTTTATTTTTATTTATTTTTTTAGCGACAATTTCTCCGAAATTTGCTGATTCCCCGTCTGACCATCCCAATTTCGATTTGTGTAATCGTTTCACGCTTTAAATAGAGATTGGTCTTCTGGCGGTATAATAAAATACACTGTAATTACTTGGAAAATGTGCCCCGAAACCGGGACTACGTGTTCGTTTCAAAATTATGTGCCTTACATTGTGTAATCTAAAATACCGGTATAAGGCCAATCTCTAAACTTACAAAAATGTTTTCCAGTAGAACTTTGCTGTGGTAATAGTAAAATGGACTGGATTTTCTTAACTGTTTAGCCTACCTGCACCTCAGATCTCCATATATTTCCGTATTTTAGATGCAGAAAAAATACGGAAAAAATGGATGAAACTAAGAAAGTAAGAAAATGAGGAAAAAATCTGGAAAATATGCGGGAAAAATACAGAAAGTTGGACTTAGTATATATTTTCAATCAGAAATGCAATAGGAATGAAGAACTTAGAAAAAATTTCATCTGGAAAAAATACGGAGCTCTGAACTTAGAAAAAATATTCAGTTACCCTTACTGATATTAAACACTTTGAAAAGAAAGTCTTAAAAAGAGATCGGGTTCATAATTTAAAACCATCGGGTGTGTTATTCATTTCTTTACTGGAGCCAGGCCAGGTCAGGCCATGAGAGCCAGATTGATTGATTGTAAATTGTTTAACGTCCCTCTCGAGAATATTTCACTCATATGAAGATGTCACCATTGCCGGTGAAGGGCTACAAAATTTAGACCTATGCTTGACGCTTACAGCCTTTGAACAGGGAGGGATCTTTATCGTGCAACGCCTGCTGTAACATGGGACCTCAGTTTTAACGGTCTCATCCGAAGGACCGCCCCATTCAGTCACCTCTTACGACAAGCAAGGGGTACTGAGGCCAGACAAGAAACCATTTGATGTTTAATGCCGTTTTACAACAGTTGACAAATAATTTATGTACATGTAGCTGGAGAATGCAGATATTACAGTACATATGTATGTATGCAAACAATCTACAGTGTATTTTATAGACTGGTTAATTTTGCTCTAGACAATTTAAGGATTCTCACTTACAGTCTCCATTTAATATTGAATTTGCTATCAAAATAACTATGGCATCAACAATATTTAACACTCTTGTTATATGGGGTCTAGCTGTGGTATTTTTTAAAATTATTCTTATTTGCCATTTTATTTTATTTTTTCAGAGTGTTCTGTAAAGCTGTTCTTCATGAATGTATGTGAATATTTCCAAAATGAGGATTTTAAAAAAGTTTAATCAAAAAATTGCACTATATCTAATTTGTACCTTTAACCAGGACTTTCTAAGTGAGTTTACTTTGACTGCGACAATGTGTATATGAGTACAGATCCTTTGAAGTACTTAAAAAATGGATTTTCTGACAGTGGCCGGTGGAGGTGTTGTGGATGAAACTCCTGACAGTGATTTTATGACCAAATGATGAACAAGTGTCGAAGTGAACAAATCAAAGAACTGCACATGGTTGCAGATGTTTGGTTTTATCAATTCATCTGTTCATTTGTTTACAGAACTTTGAATTGTAACTCTTAAAGTTTCATTAGGATGTAATAAATTATTCCTATAAGAATTTAAATGAAGTTTATGGAAGAGTTTTCTTTTTTCTGCATGTTACAGATTTTCGTATTTCTGTTAATGTCATAATGATCTCCAGATAGTAGTAAATTGTGACAAATAGTTTTGTAAAGCGCCTACATCTAAATCCAGCTTGGTTACCGTTACTTTATCTCAATTTAGCAGTTGTTGATAGCATATTTAAATTCTTGTGAGGACTTTGCAAGGGAATAATGGAAAGAAATTAGATTCCTCTCCAATATTCTGGCAGTCACTGACTTTTGTTACTTATAAAGTGTTCCAGACTCCAGAGTTATTTCTTCTGATTCCCGGGTCTTTTTATAACAGTAGGTATTTATATGTACAGCCAAATCAAATTTAGGATATATCTTTTCAATTCAATTGAAGAGAGCATTACACAAGCAATGCCAAAGATGTCTTCTCTCCTAAATCTTTTCTGCTTTGTAATGGAATAAATAATGAAAACCATAGCAAGACCTTCACAGCATACAATATGGGCCCCCAATAACAAACCAAAATGTGGGAGATCTTGATTTCACAGCCGATAACTGTTATCTTATCAATTCCAGCATATCCAACATTTAAAGTCTCTATACACTATACATACAGTTGCAAAGTCAGTAAATCTTAGCTCTTCTGGCTCAGTGGATCTTGAGAAGATTTTTAAATGACCCCACCCTATTTTTGGAATTATCTCCCCTTTGAAGGGGGTATGACCCTTTATTTCATCAAACTTGAAAGCCCTTCACCCAAGGATGTTTTTTGCCAAGTTTTGGTTGAAATTGGCCTAGTGGTTCTGGAGTCGAAAATGTGAAAGACAGATGGATGACGGACAATAGGTGATCAGAAAAGCTCACTTGAGCTGTCGGCTCAGGTGAGCAAAAAAGTAAGTTTTGTCTCATTGAATCAGAATCCACATTAGTAATCACTTACATATGTCGAAACTTGATCCAAAATGTAGCAATATTTTTTGAAGACCATTTAAAACTTTGAATTCTGTCCAGGCAAAATTGCACACAGCCATTTGGTAGGTAGGAATGACATTTGATGCAAAATTTCAATGAACAGTGACAACAAAGATAATTGGGCATACATGTAATATTTCACAGCAACTTTTGACCAGTTGATACATTGGAAATGACAAAAAAAAACCAAAAAACCATTGTGTTAAATAAAAGAAAAACACAAATTACCTACATATGGGATATTTTTAATGAATAAAACATAACAAACAAGAAGCTCATGGGCCACATTGCTCACCTGAGTCTTCTTGGTCCTGATGTTGTGATATTTAAAGGATTTGTTTCAATCTTTATATATTCCCATGAAATATGTTGACCCCACATTGTGGCCCTAACCTAGCCCCAAATGTCACAACATAACCATGATACAAGGTCACGAGGTAAAAATCATGGTATTAAAAGTAAAGTCCTGCCATGAGAAATCTATAGACAAAATATGAAAGCCTTACCTTACAGGTCAAGGGATTGACCAGATTAACTTTTTTTAAAACTAGGCCAAACTCCATGGTAATAAAACTTGGGTACTAAAACAAAGGAATGCATACATAATATATGAAAGATATATCAGTCACCATTCAAAATTAAGTTATGAACAAGTTTAGAGTTTCGGACAACGAGACAGACAAGATAAAAACAATATGCCACCCCCCCCATCCCCCGACTTTAGTTGCAGGGGCGTAAAAAATTTAGTCCACACAAATTAAGAAACATTAACATTTTCACATGATTTAGTGAGACCCTGCTACTCTTTAAAAGAATTTGTTTTAATTAATTTTTTATCTCCTCTTGTGGCCCCAGTCCTTACTCCTGAATTCAACAAACTTGAATTTGAACTACCTGAAGATGTTTGTATCCCAATATCACTAATCATGACCCTGCAGCTGTTGAGAAGAAGATTTTAAAAGATGTTTCCCTATATATTCCCATGTAAAACTTTGATCCCCTATTGTGGCCTTACCCTACTTCCTGAAGGGGTGGGTGCCAGGGGTCATAATTTGAATTGAACCAACTTGAATCTGCCAGTATGACTAATCATGGTCCTGCTGTTGTTGAGAACAAGGTTTTAAAAGACATTTCCCTATATATTCTGATGTAGGCCCCATCCTACCTCCATGGGGTCATGATTTGAACAAACTTTTATCTGAACTACATGGGGATGCTTGCACAGTAATGTGAGAAATCACAGCTTTTCGAAGATTTCCCACTTTAAATTCCCATGTATAATTTTGATCTCCTACTGGGCCCCCCTCCCCCATACACCTGGTGACCACAATTTGAACAAACTTGAATCTGCACAACCTGGGTATATGCTTACATATCGATGAGTAATCATGGCCTTGTTATTATTGAAAAGAAATTTTTTTAAAGAACTTTCCTACATATTCTGGGACCCATGTAAAATTTTAATTGCCTATCATGGCCTGACCCTACCCCTGGGGGGCATGATTTGAACAAATTTTAATCTACACCATGTCGGGAAGCTTTCGTGTCCATCTTTTCTGGCCCAGTGGTTTTGAGAAAATATTGGAATGACCCCACCCTATATTTTCCTTTTCTTGATTATCTCCCCTTGGAAGGGGGGTATGACCCTTCACTTGAATCCCATTCACCCAAAGATGATTTATGCCAAGTATAATTGAAATAGGCCCAATGGTGCTGGAGAAGATGAAAATGTGAAAAGTTAATAATGCCGACAACGACAACTGCCATTTCGATCAGGTAAATTACAGATCTGGTTCAGGTGAGCTAAATAGTAAAAACATTCTCTCTCTCTCTCTCTCGTGCAGTTGTATATACACAGAGGGTTGATGTATTCCATGGACATAATTATTCTTACAAGGACAAAAAGAAGCCTTATCAAACCAAACCCTCTGCTTACGACCAAATCTTGATTGGGAAACAAGAAATCACAGGTGATACACTTGCTCAGAGTACAATCATTTACAGCAAATCTCCTTCTTTTGCAACACTTTATTTCTGTGATCTTGCCTTGCTAAATTCATCACAAAAATTTTCACTAGGTAAATTTGTTCATCACTATGTATACATAAAAAATCATTCACATTAATTGTATTTATATGTTGTAGTAAAAATAAAGTTCTCCTGAATACAATCATTTACAACATTCTGGTTTATAGAGTCAAATGCAGTTTCACAGATATCATCTATATTTTCACTATTTGTCTCTGTGCTGAGACAGAGATATTTCCACTATTTGTCTCTGAGCTGAGACGAGATATTTCCACTATTTGTCTCTGTGCTTAAGACTAAATTCCCCCCCCCCCCCTATTTGTCTCTGTGTTGAGACTGAGTTGTTTTTAATATTTGTCTCTGTGCTGATACTGAGATATTTCCACTATTTGTCTCTGAGCTGAGACAGAGATATTTTCACTATTTGTTTCAGTGCTTAGACTGAGATATTCACTATTTGTCTCGGTGCTGAGACTGGGTTGTTACCTTGAGAATGCAGTGCAAATTGTGTGAACTTAATAAGATTCTGTTAAGTGCCTACAACAGTAACATTTCCTATTTTTTAATGCGTAAATCTTTCTTACAGATATATCTGCAGCTTTGATTGATATTCTAAAAGAACACAGCTGCGATCTACAGACAATATATACACTGTGTGAGGTTGTGCGATCAACAGATAATATATACACCATGTGAGACTGTGTTGTATACAAGTCCTACAGTCATGAAGCTGGCCATTTGGTCAGTAGATGTACTCATTCTGGTCACAATGACTTTCATTCACATATTGTAAAACGAATGGGTAATAATGCTCCTGTATCAAAATTCTGTTCTGATATGTCTAAAATGTTTATATATAGTTAACTTGTGATATTATTTTCAGTAAATTGTTAACCAATTTGATCTGAACTTATCAATTTTTATTGTAAAATGTAATGTACATAATAGATAGGCAAAATCAGCAAATATCGGAGGAAAATAAAAAGACAAAAACCTCAGACTATAACAAATCTAAGACCTTCAATGATATATCAGAGAGATTAAAAATTCATACTCTTAATATTTAAGTATACATCAAATCAATTTTTAAAAATCTGTTACACAGAAATGACACAAAATATACAGTGTCACAATCATAGTAAATATTGAATAGGGAATTTAAAATGGCCCCTCCCATTCACTTTCACACATACATGTACATTATACAGCCATGTGATAATGTACCTCTGTTAAATCTCAAAATTTCCCATAGAATAACAGGGCTCATCTAATCAGGTAGATTGCAAAGATATCACATGAGATACACTACTGCCTGTTTACAAATAATAGTTATAAGTCACAGCTATCCTAAAACAAAGCCCTTGGTAGATAGTGATACAAGCACATCTAAAATTTTCAAATCCTCTTTCATTCTCAAAGGCAAACTACAGGAGTATTTGGCAACTTTCCAGCTTGATTTCACATAATACGTCTTTTATATATATATAATTATGTGTAAACACACAGTAAATTGTATGTAAATGTATTCCTTTTCTGATTTGGTTATCGTTTTACTATTGGCTGCAAAACAGTAGATCACTGGTAAATAAATTGTGTTTGGGATGACCAGAGACTTAAAATTTTCATGTGCAATAATATAAACATTGCAATTTTAGGATTTAGTCAAATGACTATTTAAAAAATAGTACCTGTCATATTTACAGCTGTTTGATAGCATACGTGAATTCAACAAAATGCATACAATGCTGCCTTAATCTTGTACAGTCATTGTCAGTCAAATTATATCACCAAAGCACACCTATTTCTATCAATAAATATCATTGTTACCTTTCTAAGGAAAGATTTTGTCTTAATGAAACATTTAAATAAATAATAACCATATATCTCTTGAAATTTTAACAAATTCAAACAAAGCTTATCAACTCCCATTAACAACGATAAATGTGGGTAATAGTTGACAATGCTTTGTTGGGGTTTTTTTCTTTGTAAGTCTTGGGCTTTAAAGTGCACTGTGAGGTTTCGATGGCTTCAGAAAGTTTTCTACTAAGAAGTTAAATTCTCTGTAGTAACGGATGTGAAGGTTGTGTTTTCCCTCGGGTAACATGTACAATCTGCAAATACACAAAAGATATTATCTACTAGGTGCTGTCATACATTTTCTAATTTTGATTATGAATCTGTCCAACTATTCATAAATCATACATAATTAGAATAACAAACATACTTTATATAATTTAAGTTCTATTCAATAGTTAAAAACACAAAGTTCATTGTCAGCTCTAAAACACAATGACACAGTAGCACATGGATTGTTGCACATTAAATGGAATAACAAAAAAACATAAACAACTTAAAAATCGTTTTTTTCTATGGGGTCCTTGTATATTCTTGATTTGTACAGATGTTGACATGAGGAAGTCATTAGTGTGGCAAGACACCAGAGAAGACATCACTACACCCTCTCATACACAACCAATCACCACGCCCTCTCATACACAACCAATCACCACGCCCTCTCATACACAACCAATCACCACGCCCTCTCATACACAACCAATCACTACACCCTCTCATACACAACCAATCACCACGCCCTCTCATACACAACCAATCACCACGCCCTCTCATACACAACCAATCACTACACCCTCTCATACACAACCAATCACTACACCCTCTCATACACAACCAATCACCACGCCCTCTCATACACAACCAATCACCACGCCATCTCATACACAACCAATCACTACACCCTCTCATACACAACCAATCACTACACCCTCTCATACACAACCAATCACCACGCCCTCTCATACACAACCAATCACTACACCCTCTCATACACAACCAATCACCACGCCCTCTCATAGGGGACACACCCTCTCATACACAACCAATCACTACACCATCTCATACACAACCACACCATCTCATACACAACCAATCACTACACCCTCTCATACACAACCAATCACTACACCCTCTCATACACAACCAATCACCACGCCCTCTCATAGGGGACACACCCTCTCATACACAACCAATCACCGCACCATCTCATACACAACCAATCACTACACCCTCTCATACAGAACCAACCACCACATCCTCTCATAGGGGACACACCCTCTCATACACAACCAATCACTGCACCATCTCATACAGAACCAATCACTACACCCTCTCATACACAACCAACCACCACATCCTCTCATAGGGGACACACCCTCTCATACACAATCAATCACCGCACCATCTCATACACAACCAATCACTACACCCTCTCATACAGAACCAACCATCACATCCTCTCATAGGGGACACACCCTCTCATACACAACCAATCACTGCACCATTTCATACAGAACCACACCCTCTCATACAGAACCAATCACCACATCTTCTCATAGGGGACACACCCTCTCATACACAACCAATCACCGCACCATCTCATACAGAACCACACCCTCTCATACACAACCAACCACCACATCCTCTCATAGGGGACACACCCTCTCATACACAACCAACCACCACATCCTCTCATAGGGGACACACCCTCTCATACACAACCAATCACCGCACCATCTCATACAGAACCACACCCTCTCATACAGAACCAATCACCACATCTTCTCATACGGAACACACCCTCTCATACACAACAAATCACCACACCCTCTCATACACAACCAATCACCACATTCTCTCATACAGAACCACACCCTCTCATACAGAACCAATCACCACATCCTCTCATACAGAACCACACCCTCTCATACAGAACCAATCACCACATCTTCTCATATGGAACCACACCCTCTCATACACAACCAATCACCACATCCTCTCATACAGAACCACACCCTCTCATACAGAACCAATCACCACATCCTCTCATACGGAACCACACCCTCTCATACAGAACCAATCACCACATCCTCTCATACAGAACCACACCCTCTCATACAGAACCAATCACCACATCCTCTCATACGGAACACACCCTCTCATACACAACCAATCACTGCACCCTCTCATACAGAACCACACCCTCTCATACAAAATCAATGTTGATGAAGAGGAAAAAACCTAGGTCACACTGGTGAAAAGTGTGCTACCTGGACATCTGACTACTTGTATGCTCATCCAGTACACACAATGAGACCATGGAAAATCTGTAGTTCTAAGTTACATCCAGTTCACACAACTCGATCATAAAACAAGAGGCCTTATTGGTCACTTGAGTATAGTTAAAAGTATCACTATTCCCATGGGCTATGAAATCTAGAGAGAGAAAAACTGTTCTGCATATCTAAGCTAAATTCTAATATTCAGCAACATTATAAAATGAGATGCATCTTTAAAACTTTTTATAACAAGAGGCCCATGACCCATATCTCTCACCTGAGCAGCAGTTTCTAGCAATAAACAAGTTTGAGCAAAACTATCATTATACAAGAGGCCCATGGGCCACATCGCTCACCTGAGTCACCTTGGCCCATATCTGAAGACTTTCCATATATATTTGCATGTAAAACCTTAGTCCCTATTATGGCCCCAACTACCCCTGGAGGCCACGATTTTTGCAAACTTGAATCTACACTACGTCAGAAAGCTTTCATGTAAATGTCAACTTCTTTGGCCCAATGGTTCTTGAGAAGAAGATTTTTAAAGGTTTTCCCTATATATTTGTATGTAAAACTTTGATCCCCTCGTGGCCCCATCCTACCCCCGGGGGCCATGATTTGAACAAACTTGAATCTGCATTATGTCAGGAAGCTTTCATGTAAATCTCAGCTTTTCTGGCTTAGTGGTTCTTGAGAAGAAGATTTTTTAAGTTTTTCCCTATATATTTGTATGTAAAACTTTGATACCCCCTTGTGGCCCCATCCTACACCTGGGGGCCATGAATAGAACAAACTTGAATCTGCACTATGTCAGAAAGTTTTCTTGTAAAAATCAGCTTTTCTGGCTTAGTGGTTCTTGAGAAGATTTTAAAAAACTTTTCCTATATATTTGTATGTAAAATTTTGATCCCCCCTTGTGGCCCCATCCTACACCCGGGGGCCATGATTTGAACAAACTTGAATCTGCAATATGTCAGGAAGCTTTCAGGTAAATTTCAGCTCTTCTGGCCCAGTGGTTCTTGAGAAGATTTTTAAATGACCCCACCCTATTTTTGCATTTTTGTGATTATCTCCCCTTTCAAAGGGACATGGCCCTTCATTTGAACAAACTTGAAAGCCCTTCACCTAAGGATGCTTTTGGCCAAGTTTGGTTGAAATTGGCCCAGTGGTTCTGGAGAAGAAGATAAAATTGTGAAAAGTTTACAACGACTACAAACAATGGACAAATTTTGATCAGAAAAGCTCACTTGAGCCTTCGGCTCAGGTGAGCTAACAAGCAGCTTGGTTCAGAATTATTTTTTCATAGGTAACAACTAAAAATTCATTAATTATCAAATTTAATCATCAAATTTGACTACAAATTCATAAATTGTCAAATGCCCTTGTAGATGGGGCATGGCCTTTTATATGAACAAATTTCATCTTTGCGCAAAGTTTGGTTTCCTATATATTCGCATGTTAAACTTTGATCCCCTACCGTGGCCTCACCCTAACCCCAGGGGTCATGATTTTTACAAACTTGAATTTCCACTTGTCAGGAAGCTTTCATGTAAATTTCTGCTTTTTTGGCCTAGTGATTCTTGAGAAGAAGAATTTTAA